>NW_016107483.1:3005506-3029874 GCF_001604975.1 Cebus imitator | reverse complement strand
AGGGAGTTTTTGAGGAGAATTGAATCCCATGATCACAAGATGAAGTCCCACAATAGCTCCTTGCAAGGTGAGGAGCAAGGCAGCCAGTAGTGGCTCGGTCTGAGTCCCAAAGGATCAAAAGTAGGGAAGCTGACAGTGTAGGCTTCAGTCTGTTACCAAGGTCCCAAAACCCTGGCAAACCACTGGTGTAAGTCCAAGGCTCCAAGGGCCAAAGAACCTGGAGTCTGATGTTCAAGGGCAGGAAGCATCCAGCATGGGAGCAGATGAAAGCCGGAAGACTCAGTAAGCCAGCTCCTTCCACTTTTTCCTGCTTGCTTTGTTCTAGCGGCTCTGACGGCCATTGGATGGCACACCGCCGCATTGAAGGTGGGTGTTCCTCTCCCAGTCCACTGACTCAAACGTTAATGTCTAGAAACACCCTCACAGCCACACCCAGAAACAATACTTTGCATCCTTCAATCCAATCCGGTTGACAGTTTCTATTAACCATCACAGAATGTATACGAAAAGTTTTAAGGCAAGAACTTTAATGAGCTTTGCGATATAATTAAGCAACAAGAAATTAATTTCCAATTTTCAAACAGGGAGCAAAGTAGTCTAATTTTTGAGTAGCCATGCAATTGATTACATTATTAAAAGATCTTAAAGCTCTCTCCCATCCATTTATGGCAGAGAAGGTGTCGTCAAGGAAATTAATTATAATTCTGACTTTCTATGGAATCCTAAGTTTACAGATTCAAAAGAAATTAATAGTCATAGTCATTTACTATATCATTACAGCTTGATGTTATATACAGGAGAGTAATTAAGAATCATTTATTCATTCAGTAACAATTATTAAACAGTTTTTTGCAGTTTTTTTAGGCACTGTAGATTTAGCAGAGGACAAAACAGTCAAAACTCTGCCCTCATGCAACTTACTCTCAGATAGGAAGAAATTTATGATAAGCAAAATAAATGTGAAAACATATAGTTTGTCTGAGAGTGATACATTCTATGAAGAAATAAAACTTGGGAGAGGAGGAAATGATATTTTAAATAAATGCATGAGGAAGCTTTATTAAGGTGAGATTGCAGCAGACACTCACAACGAGGATAGAGAGGTAGAAGTGTCATGTGTCGTCTTCTGGAAGGATAATAAGCCAAGCGGAGAAGCAGCTTGAAGTAAAGACACTCTGAGCATGTTGAAAGAAGATCTCAGCCAACGTGTCCTGACCAAAGTGGATGAAAAGACTAGAGGAGAGGAAGGCAGAGGTAGTGGGCTGGGGAGACAGATCAAGGGGGCCTTGTCACTCATGGAATAATTCTGGATTTTTCTCTGATTGTGGTGAGAAACCAGCAGAGAGTGTTGATCGCAGGAGTGAGGTGATTTTATAAACATGTTCACAGTATCACTCGGGCCGTCATGGGAAATGCAGAGTATGGGGCAGCGAGGGAGGATTAGAAGCAGGGAGACCAATTAGACATCTATTGCAATAATCCAGGCAAAAGATGAAGTGGGTGTGGATCAGTCAGATAGCAATGAGGATGATGAGAATAGATGGAATGTTCTGTGTATTTGAAAACAGAGCAAATCTACTTGAAAGCAGAGCAAATAGGACAAGCTGATGGCAAGAATGTGAGATTGAAGAGTGAAGGAGGAGTCATGGATGATTTCATGGCTTTTGACTTGAACACTTAAAATAATAACCTTGAAAAGGAGATGGAGAAGCTTGCAGGAGGTGAAGGTGGTAATTGCTTTATGGGAAAGTTGGATTTGCCCTTGTTACATTTGAGCTTATTAAATGTAAAAGAGAAGATTTCATGATAGGCAATTGTGTATATGAGTCTGGAGTCCAGAGATAATCAACTTAAAGATCTTAAATACAGAGTATTTATATGTATTATGAGGCTTGAGGACTTAAAAAGATCTAGGGAAAAGCAGTCCAAGGACTGAGCCCTAGGATCCATCAGTAACAACAGGTAAACGAGGTGAGGGGGAAGCAGCACTTGAATCATCAATTTAAATGCTCTTTTTATTTTTACAAAGTTTACAAAAAGAGCTTTCCAAATATTGTGACATTTGACTTGCAGAATTCTACTTCTGAAAAGCAGTGATCAAACTATGTTGGTTATCATTTATCCTGCAGGTTATAAGTTGCAAGCATTTTGACTTTCATTATCATCCTTTGATGAGTACCTATCTTTATTATACATATCCAGAATAAAATAATTCTATTGTGATTTTATGCATACAATATAATTCCCCACATTTGCAAGTGTTTGTAGATGAAGTTTTTTTCCCTCAAGCATGCTTTATCTTGTCTTGTTCACCCTCAAAATCCCATATGGCAAGACAAGAAAGCTTTGCCCTCTTTTCCAGGAAGACAGTTAGCAAGAACATGGAGGGAAGATCATTCATCAGTAATCTTGCTAGGAAAATGGACTTTAGCTGTAAGCTCTTGTTCACACTCAGAATCCCATATAGCAAGACAAGAAAGCTTTGTCCTCTATTCCAAGAAGATAGTTATGAAGAACATGGAGGAAAGGAACAGACATCAGTAATCTTGCTAGGGGAATGGCATTTACCTCTATGCCATCAGAGGGCAGGGGACCAATCCTTCATCTGCCCTGGGCATCTGCGGAAGCCTCCAAGTTATTTGAGTCTGGATCTTCCACTTTCTACTCTTATTCATATTATTGAAGAAAACAAAGTGAAAACAACCATAACCAAAGCGAAATGCTCCCTAAATCCTAGTCCTCCTTTAGCTTTATCTACTTTTTTTCCTGGGATTAGAAAGAGAGGGGGCTGTTTGTTTTTGTTGCATACACAAGAAGTTAAGCTATACACTCTGTATACATCAGACTATATCAGAAACTGTTTTGTCTTCTATGTAACAGGAATTTTTCTGAACAAGGTCTAGGTGTGGAGCTGCAATGTTGATCATGACAAATTAATCTTAGTCATGGAGCTTTGTCAGAACTTCTCAAATCATTTTTGAGGGCCAGTTTTCTCTCTATATATCAAGCAAAAATAATACTTTTATAATGTACAATAAAAATAAATTACTAGAAAACAAAATAATCAGGCACACGCAATGCAAGTTTCATATTTTTATTATTAGGTTCTGCAAATATAACGTGAAAAGGAAAAAGTATAAAATTTTAGGTATTTGTTGAGTGTGGATATATTGGAAATAATACAGATAATAATTATGATATGTGTAATTTTTTGTTATTCTAGAATTAGAACTAAACAAAGGTATGAGAGAAACAGTAATTTTTCATATTAAATGCCTATATGCATATTTAGAATGAATATCATATATATCAATTATTGAAATTTTAATGTGGCACATGCTTCTGGCTTATTTATTTTAATCTCTTTGGATTGACTACAGCATTTCTTGCAGGGAATAATGTGTAATCTGAACTGTTTCCAATTTTTATATTAATAGCAGTCATAGTAGAGAAATGAAGAAGAGATTTTTGAAGCAATTTCAGCAAGTGTAGGATATTTATTTTAAAATTTTATCCAGTGCCAGATGCAGTGGCTCATACCCGTAATCCCAGCACTTTGGGAGGCCAAGGCAGGCAGATCACCTGATGTCAGGAATTTGAGAGCAGCCTGGCCAACAGGGTTTAATAGAAACCCTGTCTCTACTAAAAATACAAATATTATCCAGGTGTGGTGATGTATGCTTGTAATCCCAGCTCCTTGGGAGGCTGAAGCAGGAGAATCACTTGCACTTGGGAGGTGGAGGTTGCAATGAGCTGAGATTACACTACTGCACTCCAGCCTGGGTGACCGAGCGAGATGTCTCGAATAAATAAATTAATTAAAATAAATAGAATATAATAACATTTTATACAAAAAAGGCAAATTTTACTGCATTTTCAAAAATTCATCTTCAGTCCTGCATTAGTAGCCTGCTCCAGTATTTATCTTGTGAAGTTATAGTTAATATATTTCTAATGAAAGAAATCAATTCAGGATGCATGAATTTCCATATGTGAATCTTTTGTGCTAAAATATAAGTTCAAAATGCTGTATCCGTGTCCTAAAATAGTCTATGATAACTTTTTGCAAATGTGCAATATCAAGATCATCACTTCTCTCACTGATAATTGTATTTAATTTATGAATCATGTCATAAATAATTGTAGAAACTATTATTCTAAACTTCTAACTTTTCCTTGGTCCTTTGATCTTACCTGCCATTGCCAAGCATGTTGCATTTATTCCTCACAGATAGTACAAAGGTCATTAAATATACCAAATATATAAAACAAGTGAAGGTTGGCTGTCCAACCTACATATTTAAAACCTGGGAATGGACTGATTTCTTACCTTGTAGAAATAAAAGCTTTTTGTTGTTCAGATAGTCTCAAGAATTTCCCCATGTTTAAACTGGGTGCCTCCACATGCAGTATAGGTGCTTATAATCAACATCAAGTTATTATATGATAAAGAGAACAATTTTGTATTTAATAAATTAGCTTTTACATCCATAAATCACTATTTTTACTATACAGCTAAGAGCCCTGATATGCAGCTGATACTTCTATTGTGCAGTAAGACTTTCTTGATGAAGGAGACAGTACCTTGGTTTCTGGTCTATATGAACTCCTTAATCAGAGTACCTCAAAATCTTTCCCTGGCAGTGTAGCCTACGAATCTACTTCTATAAACAACCTTGCATGTATGTACCTATGCAACGATCCTGCTTGATTTGCACATGTACCCAAGGACCTAAAGTACAATTAAAAAAAAAAAAACACAAACCACATTTACTGACACACATCACGCACTTGGAAATCATGGCAATGTCAAATTTCTATAAAAATTTCTAAGTATTTTTTTCTCAATTTGTGTACCTATCTCTTCGTTGGTGAGTAATAAACTTGTGGACTGGCTGTTTGAAGAGCACTGTTGTATATAAAGTAGGGATGATGCCTACTTTGGTGTTAAGATGATCAATAATCTTAAGAAAGTGTCTGCCAATATAATGGACATTTAATTTACAATAACTATTAATTTGCATTATATGATTATTGTTCATTTTAAGCAAATCTATAATACAAAGGGAATAAGTAATAGACTGTGTCTGAACTGAAAAGGCAGACAACCTTGTAGAGAAATATATCTGTCTGTTTGTTCCTATGCACCAACATTTAGATATATAAAGATACAGGTATGTAAGTATAATAGAATATCTTCTGCAATAAAACCTAACAAATTATTAAATAGTAGTCGGTCTATAGACAGAAAAATTATAGCCCATTAGCAAGATCAGAAGAAAAACAAAACAAAACTCAATACAGGAGATGAATTTAGAGGTTGCCCCAAAAGTTAGCAGAAAAGTTGCTACAGTTTGAGACAGTGCTAAAAGTATTCTATGCATTTTGCTATTGTAATCTTATTCCAGGATATTTTTCACCCAATCAGAACATACTAAGGAAATGATGGATAGTTTATTTTAGTTGAGGTTGCTTAAAAAGCACTAATTCATGTTGTACTCACAATGGAGCTACTGCTATGCACATTTTACATATAAGAATGTTGAGACCGAGAGAAACTTAAGTAATTTGCTTAAGTCTGCAATGTCCTTGGTGGTGCAAGGATACTAAGCAATCTGACCTTACTCATGGCTTTTGCTCATCCACAATTTAGAGTGCTGTGTCATGGAGAGTAAATGGGAGCTTAAAATGGAAAGATTAGTGTAAACTTGTATGGGAAAGGAAATTGAGAGAGTTAAAAAAAAAAAACAAAAAAAACTCAAGGTGAGTGTACAGTGCACAGGTGCTGTGAAAGGTGACAGAGGTAAAGTGGTATGACTGTCTTGTCACTGGGAGGTCTAGCTGGCACTGCTGTCCCGGAGGAATTAGAGCTACATGTAAAGCAGAAAACCAAGCATGAAATCAGGGTGGAGTCTCTTCTCTTCATTAGTGGGTTAAGTCTAAAGAGCACATGGAAAAGGAGACTCGCTTGTAATATTTAAATTGTGCAAAAATGTTTTCACTTTCTGTGTGATAACTTGCTTGCAGTCTATCCTGTATGGAGGAAGGTCAGGTATTTCATCTGAGAGACAGTAAGGATGCAAAATAAGAAGTGTGGAAGAAGGAAATAAAAGGCAGCTGTAGAAAACCAAAAATTTTCAATTTATATTGGCAATAAACTGGTTGAATGCATAATCAGGGATGACCTGAGTAGGGGTCAATGGTAACCAATGATAACTTAGTTCTCAAAGCTCTGTGAATGTGATGACCTAAGTGGAATGAAGGACTTTGGGTGGAGGAGATAGATGTGAGGAGAAGGGTTGAAATAATACAAACAGAGAGAATAATGAGTTTGGAAAAGGAAAAGTAAGTTACATTTAAAAATTAGAATATGCATACACAAATGCATTATTATGAAAATTGAGGTATAGTTGATCTAGGCATCTGAGAACATAAAACCGACAAGCATCTAAAGTACAATTACTGTGAGGTGTGCAGTCAGATCACAGTAGAAAACACATGGCACCATTAAAAGATTCAAGTTTAGAGGGTTTAAAGAAGGTATTATCTTATGAAGACATGGGAAGGCTTAAAGGAACTAACAAAAGATGAATGGCTCATGGACCGGAAAAGGCGAGGAGGAACTACTTACTACCCCAAGCCTGATATGGCATGTGGCTTCAGCTGCAACCGAAATGTGCAGCCACTACCAGAGCCCAAATAGGTATTCTACCTTACTCTTCTACCCTTCAATCGCCTGCCATTGCCTGTCTTTGGCTAAACCTAATTGTAAGGTAGAGGACAGGGGTGCTGGGAAAATAAATTCCATAAGGGTCAGTTTCTCAAGCCATAGTGTAGCCCATATAGAGTGCAGGGGATGAAAATGGCAGAATCCTACATAGCCACCACGAATAATAAAATTCTTCTCTGAACAGTATTAAAGGACTATCTGTAGAATTTGGAATACATATTTTATTTTATATTTTCTAAATGAAATTTGTTTTTTAGTCACTGTGTGCCAATGTTTTAAAAATTTTATGATAGCCACTTTTTAAAAAAATTTGGTAGCTTTTGTGATACAAGTGGTCTTTGGTTACATGGATGGATTCTATAGTGGTGATTTCTGAGATTTTAGTACCTGCCATCTGAGCTGTGTGTACAAATGTTTTCAAATATTAGGTCAGGTATGAATTCTTACTATTAATGCTCTAATGCTTTTTAGATGTTTTCTTTATTCTCCATAAATGTTGGTTGTATTGAAAATAATTTTGAGTTTGAACAATTTCAGTAATATCTCTTTGAAAGTAAAATAATCTAGCTAGGAGATTAGTTTGGTAATTGTATCATGACGGTATAATTGCTGACATTTTATATCATCACATACTTTCAGAGAAATTCAGCATAATTTTTAAAACAACTTTCTCATTCTGATAAGAATCATTTATTATCTATTTTTCAAGTACATTAATACCGATGAGTTAATCATGGCATATGTATAATTACTGGCATCTGTAACTCTCAGCTTTTTGTAAAAAGCTGCCCACTGTGTTATTTAATGAACAAATGCACTTATCCTTAATCATTACTTTGCACTCAACTTCTGTTAAAACAATGACAAAGTACACATTCACATTTCAATCATTAAAGAAACAATAATGAATTATTTCCTGATAGTAGGGTTTTTATAGTTATTTCTTAAAACAAATTTTTTATCACTTATTTTTTTCATGTTTAGCATAGATACAAATAACGGAAATTGTTTCAATAGGCAAAAGTTAAGAGAAAATGTGAAATACTCCCTCTTTGTCTCATTGGAAAATGAAAAGATTCCCCCTACAGTTACCAAATGATAGGGGGGAGATGAAGGATAAGGGGCTGAGAAGAATAAACATTTTTATTTGAATTGAACCATGGGGAATTACTGGAAGATTTACAACCATATTGGCTCATTGATTACTCAGATAGCAGAAAGATATTCTCAGTGTGTGCTCCTTTTCCTAATGAAAAAGACTGTTAGCTCACCTCAAAATGGATATTAAAAGTATTATTTTGTTAAATGGAGGGCTCTGTTTAACCCATTTGCAGAATAGGGCCTCTACTTGAAAATAGCAATCACTTTTGAAGAAATATAACTGCAATTACAAATCAAGTGGAAGTCAGAGTAGATATAATGCTGTTATATTCTGATTACAAGATAAATGTAGTCAGGAACTATTGAGTTCTTTGTGGTCCAGAAATTATGGAGAAAATTCCAATTTTACTAAGTTACCCAAATTGACCCCAAAATGGAGGTCACATATGTAGGCTAGAAACTGAATCAAGGATGCTGAAAAGCATCATTAAAAGTGCCTTTTTTCAATGCCCTTAAAGAGAGTGTATTAAGAAAATCACAGTAGGTTTCATTAAGATGAATGAAGTTGAACATTTAAGTAAAGGAATAATCATTTTTGAACAACATAATATGAAAATAGATGACCATAAAATCTTGATAGCTCTCTAGCAGTGCTTGTAGAAATTGCAATCTCTTTACATATGTTATAGTGGGTGGTAACTCAGTAGAAAATTATAATGGCTGTCAAAATTCTTGTACATTGTATGAAGTATGCATTTTGTTCCTTTTTCAGTTACATGTAGTAATGTATATATACCATGTTTCATAGTGGGGTGTGTAGATCCATAGAAACAGTTTGCTTTCTTTAGAATCAAATAACTTGACAAGGAAATCACAAAATTCTTTAGAAATTCAAGTGATTCTCAGTAAATTAAGCAACGGGGGATTATTTTAATTATGGAAAGCTTAATCATTTTCTACCCGTTTTATTACTTTAGAAATTCCATTTCTTTTATTGTGTAGGAATCAGACCAAAGTCTACTAGAGAGACAACTGATTAGAGAAGTTCATGTGAAAGGCTTCAGAAGGAAAGTTTTCCTGAGGTTTATTTTCATATAAGTGTTTAGAAAGGATAGTTAATGCCACCGTGCGGTATTTTTCCAGGATGTATATTTCAAAGCCATAAAAGTTTTTCTTTCATATATCATATGCAACGTGAGTGATTCGGATCAACGAGATACAGGTAGTTCTGTTCCACGTTTTCATTCATGGATCCAGGTTCTTTCTAACTTGTTGCCCTTCCATTCCCCAGGCTTTGTTTTTATTTGCATGTCTGAAGTTGATTATGGACAATTCCATAAATTATGGAAATTATGGACAATTTCCATAAATTTTAGTTTATGGAAAGAATATGAGGCAGAATAGAAAAGTACACATTGGTTACCTCAATGTCCAGTTCCAGAAGTGATGCATATTACTTCTAGGCCACACTAACTGCTTGTGAAGTTGGGAAACACAGCTCAGTTGGGCAGGTATATGCCAGTTACCATTTATTACAATGGAAGAAGAGGAGAATTGAGGTTAGTAAACAATTATCGGACCCTGTTGTGCTCTTCAAGCTTCTTGTAGGTTGTGCAGAGATTTCAAAGGGCAGTTTAGAATCTGTTTGAACTTTCATATTTGCCATAATCTTGAACATGGGTGAAGCAGTTATAATATATTATATGAGTTGCTTTTTTGTACTTAGATATGGCTCATATGAAAGGTAGGCATCTGTGTTCTAAACAAAATAGATTTTTAAAATATGAATTTCTAAACAAGAACAGTCTTTGAACTGTAGATTAAGAAAGAACAACATATGAGAGAAAAGAGATAAAAGCTTTCTAGGCAATTCATAGATTGCATAGTTATAATTTTCAATAACACATGTATTACATATTAACACATGTTAGGAGGTAAGACCTCCCTAAATCTACCAGTGAACACATCACAGTTCAAAAGTCCACTTAGCTTGAAACTTTATACCTATGTCTATATATCGTTAAATATGGCAATGCTTCTCCTGTTTGCATTTACTTGTATCTTGTATAATTCCTCATTTTCTCATTCTTTGGTTTTCCCTGACTTCTATCCTCACTGATGCTATTCTTTCAGCTATCTAGCTTTTTTCTCATAACACTCCATTTTAGTCCCCTAATTTTCATCCCACAAACCATATTGTTTTCTCCCCCAATATGCTGAAAGTTCTGTGAGGGAAATACTCATGACAGCTTTAGCAGTACTGTACTTGACAAATGATAGATTCCCAGTAAATCCTGCTAAATGAGAAATGAAAGAAAAATAGAACATTCGAAATATGAAGTTCCTTTCCTACCGTATCCCTTGAAGTGTAAATCACACCTCATAAATTCTTACTTTATCTGGGCTAAGTTGAGCCCAGAGATTATTTTATTTGAATATAAGCATAGTTTAGTGTCTAGTATCATCCTATATAAAAATAATAATATATATGTATATACACTTCTTATCTTATAACATTGATTTAGATAAATAATTCAAGATTATGTTCGTGAATAAAGACAATTTTTAGAAGCAGAAACAGAAAGATGAGTAATTATATCCCAATTTCAGGATTCTTTAATAGTAGTCATTCAATATGTCTCTGAAGGACTGGCTTTCTCTGCAAACATAAGAATCCACCAACTGATCTGTTTTGTTTTGTTTTTGTTTTTATTATTTTTAATTGACATCTAATAATTTTACCTACTTATGTACTACAGTGAGATAGTTTGATACTTGTAGACAATGTATAATGATCAAATGAGGGTAATTAGCATATCTGTCACCTCAAACATTGATCATTTCTTTGTGTTGTTTTCCAAATGTAGTTAACTATGGAAAGAAATCACTATACATTTCTTCTGAGAACTTTAAAATAGATATTGTATATATTTAAGTTGTATAACATGATTTGATATAAGTATACATTGTGTAATGATTACCACAATCAAATTAATTAACACATCCATTACCACCCATGCTTTACTTTGGATCCCCAGAACTTGTTCATCTTTTTTTTTTTTTTTTTTTATTTCTTGGTTTTTTTTTTTTTTTTTTTTCCTCTTCTTTGCTTGCTTTTTTTTTTTCTTTATTTCTTTGTTTCATTTTCTTTTATTATACATCAAGTTCTGGCATACATGTGCAGATCACGTAGGTTTGTTACATAGCAATACAGGTGCCATGGTGGTTGACTACATTCATCACTCTGTCATCTACATTAGGTATTTCTCCTAATGCTATCCCTTTCCTATACCCTGACACCCCAACAAGCCCCTGTGTGTGATGTTCCCCTCGCTGTGTATATGTATTCTCCTTGTTCAACTCCCATTTATGAGAGGGAACATGACATACTTGGTTTTCTATTCTTGTGTTAGTTTGCTGAGAATGATGGTTTCCAGCTTCATCCATGTCCCTGCAAAGGACGTGAACTCATTCTTTTTTATGGCTGCATAGTATTCCATGGTATATATGTGTCACATTTTCTTTATCCAATCTATCATTGATGTGCATTTGGGTTGGTTCCAAGTCTTTGCTATTGTGAACAGTGCTGCAGTAAACATACGTGTGCATGTGCCTTTATAATACAATGATTTATAATTCTTTGAATATATATCCAGTAATGGGATTACTGGGTCAAATGGTATTTCTAGTTCTAGATCCTTGAGGAATTGCCACACTGTCTTCCACAGTGGTTGAACTAATTTACACTCCCACCAAAGGTGTAAAAACATTCCTATTTCTCCACATCCTCTACAGCGTCTATTGTCTCCTGACTTTTTAATGATTGTTATTCTAACTGGCATGAGATGGTATCTCATTGTGGTTTTAGTTTACATTTCTCTACTTATGACTGAAAGTTTCTATTCTTTGACTGATGTTTCCCCATTTCTTTGCCCCTCTCCCAACCCCTGGTAACCACTATTCTCTCTGCTCCTCTGAGTTCAAATTTAAAATTTCACATAAATGAGATCATATGGCATTTGTCTTTCTGTGCTTGACTTGTTTCACTTAGCATAATGTTCTCCAGGTTCACTTATGTTGTCCCACATGACAAAATTTCCCTTGTTTTTTAAAAGGCTGAACAATGTGTGTATATATATGACATTTTCTTTATCCATTTATCCATTGATGGACTGTTAGGTTAATTTTAGCTCTTGACTACTGTGAATAATTCTGCAATCAACATGGGAGTGCAGATATCTCTTCCACATACTAATTCAATGTCCTTTGAATATGCCCAAAAGTGAAATTGCTGACCAATATGGTAGCTTATTTTTATTTTTATTTTTGAGCAATCTTCACGCTATTTTTTCCATGATGGTTTTACCAGTTTACATTCTCACCAACAATGTACAAGTATTTAGTTTTCTTCACACTGTCACCAACACTTGTTATCACTTCTCATTTTGGTAATAGTCTTCCTAACATAGATAATGTGATATCTCATCATGGATTTGATTTGCATATTCCTGATGATTAGTGATGTTGAGAATTTTCCATATACCTTCTGCCCATTTGTATGTCTGCTTCGGAAAAATTTCTATTCAGGTCCCTTGCCCGCTGTTTAATAGGTTACTTGTTTTCTTTTTGCTGTTGAGCTGTGTGAGTTCCTGATACGATACAGATATTAACCCTTTATCAGGGTTATGGTCTTCAAATATTTTCTGCCATTCCGTAAGTTACCTTTCATTTTGTTGATTCTTGCCTTTACTATGCAAAAGAATTTTAGTTTGATTTAGCTCCACTTGTCTGTTTTTGCTTTTGTTGCTCAGGCTCTGCTATCATGTATGAAAAATTCATTACAAATATTAGGATATTTTTCCCTAGATTTTCTTCTAGGAGTTTTATGGTTTTAGAACTTACATTTAAGTTGTTATCCATTTCAAGTTACTTTGTATATGGTATAAGGGTTCAATTATTTTGCATGCTAATATCTAGTTTTCTCATCACCATTTAATTTTATTTTTATTTTGTTTTTGATTAGATTTTTTTTGCATTCTACATATTTATTTATTTATTTTTCAACTTCTATTATAGGCTCAGGAGATACATGTGCATGTTTGTTACATGGATAAATTGCATGCTGTTGAGGTTTGGTTTACAAATGATTTCGTCTCCCAAGTTGTGAGCATAGTACCTGATAAGTAGTTTTTCAACCCTTACTCCCTCCAGCCCTCCCACTTCTAGTGGTCCCCATTGTCTCATGTTTCCATCTTTATATTGTCTTTTATTCGGTGTTTAACCCTCACTTATAAGTGAAAACCTATGTCATTTGGTTTTCTGCTTCTGTGTTAATTCGCTTAGGGTAATGGGCTCCAGCTTCATCCATGCTGCTACAAAGGGCATGAGTTTATTCTCCTTATGGTTGTTTATCATTCCATGATGTACATGTGCCACATTTTCTTTATCTACTCCATAGGCATTTAGGTTGATTCCATGTCTTTATTATCGTGCCTAGTGCTGCATTGAACATACTAATACATATGTCCTTTTGGTAGAATGATTTCTTTTCCTTTGGATACACAACCAGTAATGGGACTGCTGGGTAGAATGGCGATTCTGTTCTATGTTCTTCAAAAAAATCTCCAAACTGCTTTCCACAGTAACTGAACTAATTTGCATTCCTACAAACAGTTTGTAAGGGTTGCCTTTTCTCCACAAGCTTGCCAGCATCTGTTATTTTTTGACTTTTTATTAATAGCCATTCTGAATGGTATGAGATGATATCTCATGGTGCTTTTGATGTGCATTTATCAAATGATTAGTGTTGTTGAGCATTTTTAAATTTATTTTTTGACCACAGGTATGTCTTCTTTTCAGAAGTGTTTGTTCATATTCTTTGCTCCCTTTTTTGATAGGGTTATTTGCTTTGTGCTTGCAGAATTGTTTAAGTTCATTATAGATTTTGGATATTAACCCTTTGTCAAATGCATAGTTTGTGAATATTCTCTCTCGTTTTGTAGATTGACTGTTTAATCTGTTGATACTCTCTTTTGCTGTGCAGAAGCTCTTTAATTAGGTTCCACTTGTTAAGTTTTGTTTTGTTGCAATTGGTTTTGGGAACTACAAAATTCTTGGCCAAGGCAAATGTCCAGGATGGTGATTTATAGGTTTTCTTCTAGAATTTTTATAGTTTTAGATTTTACATTTAAATTTTCAATCCCTCTTTAGTTGTTTTTGGAATATAGTAAAAGGTGAAATGTAGGGGTCTAGCTTCACTCTTCTGCATATGGCTAGCTAGTTATCCTGGCATCATTTATTGAATAGGTATTCCTTTCCTTATTGCTTATTATTATTGACTTTGTCAAAGATCAGATGGTTGTAGGTGTTTGGCTTTATTTCTGGTTTCTCTATTCTTTTCTATTGCTGTGTTTGTCTGTTTTTGCTGTTTTGGTTACTGTAGCCTTGTAGTATAGCTTGCAGTCAGGTAATGTGACATCTCCAGCTTTATTCTTTTTGCTTAGAATTCCTTTGGCTATTCAGGCTCCTTTTTGCTAACATGTAAAGTTCAGGATAGTTTTTCCAGTTCTGTGAAAAATGATGCAGGTAGTTTGACAGGAATAGCATTGAATCTGTTGTTTGCTTTAGGTAGTATGACAATTTTAACAGTATTGATTTTTCCAAATCATAAGCATGGAATGATTTTCATTTCTTTGTATCAGCTATGATTTCTTTTACCAGTGTTTTTAGTTCTCCTTGTAGAGATCTTTCATCTCCTTGGTTAAATGGATTCCAAGGTATTTTTTGCAGCTATTGTGCATGGAATCATGTTCTTGATTTGGCTCTCAGCTTGAATATTATTGTTGTATAGAAGTGCTACTGATTTTTGTATAATGATTTTGTAACCTGAAATCTTCCTGTAGTCATTTACCATTTCTAAGAGCCTTTTGATGGAGCCTAGAGTTTTCTGGGTATAGAGTGATATCAGCTGCAAAAAGAGATGATTTGACTTATTTTTCTGTTTGAATACCTTTGATTTTTTTCTCTTATCTGAGTGCTCTGGCTAGGACTTTCAGCCAAGTGTTGAATAGGAGTGGTGAGAGTGGACATCCTCACCTTGTTACATCTCTTCAGTGGAATGCTTCCAGGTTTTGCTCTTTCAGTATAATGTTGGTTGTGGATTTTTCATAGATGGCTCTCAGTATTTTGAGGTATGTTTCTTCAGTGTCTGGTTTGTTAAGCGTTTTTATCATGAAAGAATGTTGAATTTTATCAAAAGCATTTTCTGCATCTATCGAGATGATCACATAATTTTGTTTTTAATTCAGTTTATGTGGTGAATCACATTTATTGATTTATATATACTGAGCCATCACTGCATTCCAGGAATAAAGTTTACTTAATTGTGGCAAATTAGCTTTCTAATGTGCTGCTGGACTTGGTTTGCTAGTATTTTGGTGAGGATATTTGCATTTATGTTCATCAGGGATATTGGCCTGCAGTTTTATTTTTTTGTTGTCATTGTGTCTTTGTGATATTTTGGCATCAGAGTGATGGCGGCTTCATAGAATGATTTAGAGAAGAGTCCCTTCTGCTCTACTTTTTGGGTTAGGTTTCAGTAGGATTGGTAACAGTTCTTCATACATCTGGTAGAATTTGGCTGTGAATCCATCTGGACCAGGGCTCTTTTTCATTGGTAGGCTTTTCATTACTGGTACAATTTCAGGACCTGATATTGGTTTGTTCAGAATTTTCTGATTTCTTCTTGACTCAGTCATATGGGGTTGCGTGTTTCTAGAAATGTATTCATTTCCTCTAGAGTTTTCAGTCTATACCAGCACCATTTATTAAAGACATCTTTTCCCCATTATGTATTCTTAGTGCCCTGGAAAACAATCAGTTGATGATATCTGCATAGACTCCAGGGGTCTACATGCCTGTTTTATGCCAGCAACATACTATTTTTTTTAAAATAGCTTTGTTAGAGACAAAGTTATATCATCATCAGGAAGCATGATGCTTCAAGCTTTGTTCTTCTTCCTCAACATTGTTTTGGCTCTTTGGAGTCTTTTATAGTTTCATATGATATTTATATGTTTTTATATTTATTTTTTTATATCTGTTTAAAATGTCATTGGGATTTTTTTTTTGGAGATTACCTTGAATCTGCTGATGGCTTTAGGTAGTTTGAACATTTTAACAGTACTAATTCTTCCAGTCCAGGCACATGAGATATCTTTTCATTTATTTGTTGTTCAGTAGTTTCTACTGGGAAGTTTTGTCGGATTTAAGTACCAACCATCTATCAAATTTCTAATTCATTAAAAAAACCAAAGTTCAAAAATAAAGTTCTTCTTATGTTTGTCAAAGATCTCTTAACATTAAGGCAAAAATCAAGAATCTAGTATTAACTCACTTTTTCTTTTAAATTTAATGCTTAAAAAGAGAAAAAATACTATTATACTCTTATGGCAAGTTTTAAATATCCGTAGTGTTATATTACCTGACTTTAAGAATTATAAATCTAGAAAATGTCAACTAATGAGATAGCCATAAGCATATAAGTAGAAAAATCCCCATTCTACTTCCTAATCACATTTTCTGTGTATGGACTTGTATTACTCTAATATATCAAAATATTCTGATATCTCTGTGTTGGAAAACTGTTTTACTTTTTTTTAAGAAATAATGATGTAAATACCTGTGAGTCCCATGATTCATATTCAGAGTTTATATACTTTGTGCAAAAGAATCTGTTGAATCTACTGGACACATGGAGAACAACACTTCCAATCGTAATCTCATTTGCTGGGTTACGTAACTCTTCAGTTCTCTCATATCATCATGGGGAGAAATAACGGCTTGGCTTTTGGTGCATACGAATAGAATGAACATTCACCAGGAGATTGTTGTATATCACAAACGGGGTTGAGTTGTCACAGGTGACAACTTGTTTAATCTCCTCAGCTTGATTATAAAGGCCCGGATAAGTTAATTGTTCAGAAGTCATAAATGACACAGCTGAAATCTAACTAGATTAGCAAAGAAATTAAAATGATTGAGTTAAATGCTCATTCCTTGTGTGGCTATATGGGAGTGTGCTTGCACGTGTATGTGTTTGTGAATGTTGAAATCAGAAGTGTGATGGTCTCTTGATCCACTGAAATGATAAGATGTAAGAGTAAAGAAATGTGAAACTTCTTGATGGATGTCCAACTTGTGGTGGACAATGCAAAATTTTAAAAATTTAAAGAAAGTTTTAATCTGCTACAGCTCTGCTATTTTTGCTGGGGTTGCCTTTACTTTTTCCTCACATACTTGTGATTGCTGTTTTGATAGACATATTTCGATAGCTTTTAAAAAGCTACACTTTATAATTTGAAATGTGTGAGAGGTAGCCACCATGAAAACAGTTTTAGCTTTTTTTTCTGACTTGTTGGCCTTATCCTATTAATCACTGTTTACTCTGAGCTGTAAGGAAATAATCAAAGAATGCCTAGAAGTCAAGCTCACGGGGGCATTTTTCATTTTGGAAACTTCAGAAAGCTTTGCTATATACTGAATCTACAGGCAAAACAGAGCCACAGAAACTCTTAGTTTGAATTCTCAATGAACTTTGCTTCCCTGATAAATCAAATATATTTTAGAAAACTAATGACTTTTGCTTGTTTTTATTTTCGGTGTTTTTCCTAAGGAGCCTCATGTACTTTATATTTTATTGCTTTTCTTAGAAAAGAAACATGCAATTTAATTCCCATAGGGAATCTTAGAGACTTTATTTGTGTTACGGCAACTATCAGAGAGAGAGAGAGAGAGAGATTATAGACATAGATAGATAGATCACTTTCTTGCAAAAACAGACTCAATATAGACTGATTTTATTATATTTCATCTAGCGTGAGAGTATCACTAACTAATGAAATTTCTCACTAATTAGGTATTTTTATGTTACTCCCTGTATTTCCACCGAAAGTCACCATATTTCTAGTTAATTCCTGGATATAAAGCACCATATGTGTTTAAAAACCCTCAATGAAGAAAATATTTCCCCATGACTTTCATACAGGCTGCTATTTTAAATGTCATAATTGCCCACAACTTGTCAGTTTTGAAAAAGCATTTTAGTTTTGAGCTGCCAAATAGAATAAAAATGATGTTATTGACTTGTAAGGAAGGGACTAACGCACTCTGATAGCATCTGACCTTTTATCATCACTTATTTAAAGAGCTTTCAGGGAGGGAAAAAAAAAAAAACAACAACTACCTTTAAAATGTGGACTAAGTTGCTAGTGAAGTGCTTTTTCTTAGTGTAGTGAGCCGAGAAGAGTTTTGGAAAAAAGCCCAGAGGGCATGGTTGTAAAAATGACCGTTTGCTACTGGTGCAGACAATAATTTATTCAAGCGAAAGAAAAGAAGAAATTGTCACATATGGCTTCAGGTTCTGATTCTTTCTACCTTCTACTGACTGCTAACAATAATTAAAAATTTTTAGAAGCAACCTGATCAAGGCCTAGAAGACCAGGCTCCTTCTTCAAGAGTCAATAGCAGAGGTCAGGATTAATTTGTTGCTTTAAAACATGGAAATTACTCTCCGTGTTTGAGAGTAGTATGTGGCACTCCTTAACTATATGATAGAAAAGGGCCTTGAATTTCACTGTATGTGTGTGACGTAAAGAATATCTATTAGGAAAGATTTAATGAGACTGAAATAGAGGGTAATAGATTCTGAATTGTGGTAATTTATGTTGTGAACCTAAGAACATGGCCAGGGAATCTTCAAAGACAATCACTTCTGCATGAGTAAAACTGAAAAGACATTTCAAAGCTCTCTTCCTCTTACATGAAACTAAGTATCAATCTACTAATTTCACAATTTATATATTTGAAGATTTCCATATGAGCAAAATGCATCTATATAGCCATGTTAGGGCCTGGCAAGCTACAGCACAAGAACAAGTATATTTCAGATAATAGGCAAAGTTATTTCGGATGGCTTCTAATTTACCATGTGAGAAAGAATATGAACTTGTCGATTATGGATGACACAGGAGGGAACGTTTTATTCCATGCCTGTAACAATCAAGGTCTCAGTTTCCATATGACATAATTCAATGAATTTTTAAAATGGCAACAATTTTAATAAAGGACATTACATGATCTGAGATATGATTAGGAATGCGTACAAGTCATACACATTTTAGAATATTTCTCATCATCCTAACAGCACAAATTAAAATCAGCGTGGCTAACTACTTCATGTGGCATAATGTTTGAGGAGTTAAATCTGGGGATCTCTGCTTCACTTCTTGAAATGGACCAATGTCACTAAAATAAATGGAAAATAAGTATTATAACTGTTAACTGAATAATGTAATGTTGTCATGCTTCTGAAATAGAAATTTCTCTAAGTATTTTCAATAGTTTTAAGTGACTATAATATTAAATAAAAGAATTGTTCTCTTTTTACCTACAATTTAATTAGGGGATAAAAAACAGTTCCAAGAGAGATTTCACACCATTAAGGAAGAAAACTTTATCATGGTGCATTTAAACTGTGAGAAGTTAGGTGGGGTGAAGGGATAAGAGAAAAGACACTTTATACAAAGTGGGCATTTTTTTTCCATTGTGTCAGTTATGTCTCAGCATCATTCTTTGGAACTGACTGACATGCTTCAGCAATCATTTTTGACGTTCTATACGCATGAGAATTTGGGGCTAGAACAAGCAGCTTTTCTTGAAAATGTCTAAGTGAACTCTGACAAACAATACACTACTTAAAAGTGCTATGCTCTGTTACTATTCTGCAGGTATATTACTTTAGAGTATATTTTTACTATAACACATAACTTCTAAAAGGAAACTCTACTGTAAGATAAAAATGATGATCAAAGTGCATTGCCTTCCTATTCTAAGTAATATTAGGAAATCATTTATGTGAGATATTGTGATGAAAGAAGATTGAAATATACTGTATTTATGCTAATTATCCATTCAGTATCTTCTTCCATAGCGCTTACAACACATATTCAACTGTTATAAGTACACAAATACCAATTCAATGGGGCATTACCATTACCATACATACATAAATCACATGAAATATTTGGTCATTTTGATTATTTTTAACATTTGTTTGTTTTTAGCAACAATGTTTTATAACCACTTCATCTATACATACTCAACTCAAATTTTAAGTGGTTATTTTATTAATAGTGGTTAAAGACTGATCACTAGGGCTATAAAAGTCTGGTGTGGGGATTACACTACATCACTTGCAAGCTATGTGAATTTAAACAAGGGGCTTGAACCATCTGCATCTTTAAAAGGAAACATAAATCAAACTCACCTCATTGATCAAGACCACCTACATAAACTGTGGGCTCAGGAAAAAATAAAAATGTAGGACCCCTTGCTCAAACTTTGTGACCAATTTCAAGATGGCAATAGCAGAGCATTAAACAAATCACTGACGGCAGAGCTTTCCTCCAAGAATGGAGCGCTTCCAAACACAGAACCCCGTGCAACCCACCTTGGAAACTGTTGTGAAGAGTAAGCTTATAGACTGCTTATTAGCACATATTAGGCACTCAAAAATAATTTTAACAACTATTTTCTACAAAGTTTTTATTTGAGGTGCTCTGGCTATAGTATGGGTGTTTTGTGGAGGGGCAAGGATCTTAATTGAATCTCTATATTTTGGTTTTGTTTTGAAAATTTTAATAGTATTTTTAAAAGCCCTTTCGTGAGTTTGATATGCAGCCAAGGTTGAAAATCATCAGGTATTTAACTAAATTACTTCTTACTGACTCTGTACTATATCTTTTATATTTATACAATATATAAAATTCCAGTCATAGATTGATTTTTTAAATCCAGTTACAATAATACAATGGGAATGGAATTATGAAAGTAACTAAAATGACTTGGATTGTTCAAAGGTGAATAAAGGGCTATTGTCCTGAAGGAGCTAATAACCTGCAGTTCAAAACCTAATTGAAAGGCTCTTACTGCAAATCCACCTGGGGGTGCTTGTTAAAATTTCAGATGTTTTTGGACTTAGCCTGACCTGCTGAATCAGAATCTTGGGGTGGGATGGAGAGGGCAGAACACGTGTTTTGTCAAGCCCATCTCTTGAACATATGCTTGAAAATTTGAGAACCATGGGTTAGTACTGCAATACCTACTTCTCACAGCTATTCTTCCCTGAAGCAAATTTAACAGCCAAGACTGTAGTACCCTAATTAACATTGCTGTTCACCTAGTGTCTATTACTCATTGTGTAGCATAGGGCCTGAGAGGAATAAAAAAGCTGCTCTGATTTTTTTCTCTTGCTTTACTGGCAACATCAACCCTCATTTTAGTTATTGAAATAATATAATTTCTTCTCTATTCTGTTAAAGATGACAATTCTGAAATACATGAAAATTCCTATTTTTATGTCCCCTTGTCCATTTTGTAATATTTATAATACTCTCTCTGTCTGTATATTTTTCCTCTCTTCTTAGATCTTACATAAAGAGCTAATAATACATAATAATAAACATGAAAAACATATGGTTATTATTCTTTGCCATTTTTTCTGTTTTAACCTTAGGACTATTTCTTTGTACTAGCGACTCTGCTCCCTGTGATACAGAGTTCAATGAATGCACATTGCAATTGGCGTACTTCTCACCTCAGGCACACAATTTAGCCTTCTGTGTAATTGGCATTAAGAAAGATGAGCAGAAGTGGGACTGAAAGAGGAAAGGCAGTCATATCTCATAATTGCAAATATGAAAGTCAGGGTCACTCATTTCATGGTGAGAAAGAAAACATCAAAATCCTATGTCTTTACATTGCCCATTCAGGCAAATACAGAATTTAGTTACCATGTTTTAGACTAAAGAAATGGCTATGTACTCCTTGCAGATCTTATAGAATAGTTCATTCAGTAAAGAAGAACCATCTTATCATTGCCATTTGAGAGTTACAAATAATTTTGGGTAACAAAAGAGGGGCAATAAGTGAAAGCATCATTTCTTGCCATGTCTTATTTCTCACAGGACTGTTCATTAACTAGAATCAAGATTCTACTGGGAATTGTATATTTCAAATTTCTTTTTATTTTATACATAATTTACCAGTATACTCTCTTTCAGCATTTTTCTGTAATTACTTGAATTTTATTCAACATGTGTCCTTTTTTTGACAGCCATGTTTTTTAGTTCAATAAATGTTATCAAGCATTCTTTGACTGTTCCTATTGCATCAAGTGTAATTAGCTTTTGATTACTGTTAATTTCACAGCATTTTCCCTTTAATAAGTTGCATCAAAATGCTTTCATTTCTGTTGCAGCAAGTTTAATTAGTTTTTGAACCATGTTTCTGTTTTTCCTCCCATTTTTAGAAAAAATGGACAACACCTACTTTCTTTGTTTCTCTGAGGATATCCATGACTTACAATGTAGTGTTCACCAGAAACCCTCACCTAATCCTTACAATACTAAATTTTGGTAGCATGTAGCCTTTTCATTTGCATCAAGAATATTTTCATGTACTCACATACTTATAATTCTGGTTATTTAAAAAATATGATACAATTTTATTTTCAGTTTTTAAAGGTGCTAAATGATTTATTTAAAGCAACTAGGATTCTAATTAGTCCATCAATTCAATTAAAGAAGCTGATTAACACTCCATGTATTCAATTATATGACACAAAATACCTGTATTCTCTTTTCAGAAATCTACTGTGCATTTTGTTTTAGTGAACCCAATGACTGCTTGCAATATCCCTTAGGATAAAAGGCTACTCAGAGTATTTTTATGCCTATATAACAATTAATGCAATTTTAACGTGCAAGATATATTAATGTCTTTTTAATTATATAGATAGAGCTGTAATAATACCTATACAAATTTATATTTTATAAAAAATTAACTCTTAGATATTTATTCATGTGACTTGAATTATAAACTGGGCATATGTAAGGACTTAAAACTTCCAATTACTTACCACCAAGGAAAAAAAATAAGCTGAAAGCAACTACATATCATATTTATTACTATTGAATTCAAATACCAGTGATTCTAAATTCATCTATACTATTCAATATTATAACTCGTTTTATAATATTGTAATAATTGAAATAATAATACAATAATCAATATGACAGAATAATTGGAGTTCAGTGGAAGAGAAGTAAATGCCCAGAGAACTGATTATATTCAATATTATGTTTTAAACCCCTGATAACATGAAACTTTTTAGATATAAAATTGACAATTGCAAAACTTAGAATTGGACATTACAGGTAATGGTATCCTTTAGGTGAACATTTAAAAACATTTTCAATGCCAGGCTGGAATTGTATATCAGGCAGCATGGGGTGGTAGAGGAGCAGTGTATATAAGAGAGGTAGATAGAAGCAGGGCCCCAAGTCCAGTACCTTATTAATTTAGTGTACCTTGCTTAAAAAAGATAAAACCTGTATTTTGAGAAGCTTAAAGTTTACTTAGTCCTACCATCTTTCTGATGTTACTTTCATTTGCATATTATTATTCTAAATGTTCATTCAAATTCCATACCTGTTATAGGAACCTCCCTATATTCAAAGGGAGTCCATACTGTTTTCAGCTAGTCCTGAAGTACTGGTTTTAAGCTAAAGTCTGTCAGCTTGTTTCTTTCACTCTTGGATTTTAGTTCTTCCCAACCAATCCATGCTGGTGGCTGTTGGGGCAGACGAGCAGGGGACACTTGATGTCTCTAACACACATAATTAAGGTTAAAAAAACATGTTTCTTTGGATTAACAGACTTTATTCATACCTATATAGCAATAAATATACTATATACAAATAGACTGACTGCATATAACATTTTTCTTTGTTTAATATTTAGGCAGAGAATCATAAATTCTATCATATCTTTCTTTAGGTGAAAAATTTCTTGATTAAATTTCAAATGACTGTAATTTATCTAGTTTCTTTGGTATACCTTTATTGAGAATCCCTTATAATATTATTTTTAAAAAACTTCAGGGCTCGTGATTTGTAAAATCATAGTTTCTGTCTTGTAATTACTTTTAATGTATTTTTATTTTCTATAATAAACCCCTTTATCATGCTCACATTACTGTTATGATATGCCTTTTACATTTGTAAAAATATGTAATTGCTTTAATGCATAAATTTTCCAATTCTGCAGCTGCTGCAGAGGTTAAAAAAGTCTACCAAGAAAACATTCACAATAAACCCTCATGATTAGTTCCTTTGCGTATTGCTCCAGAGAAAAACAAATCAGCACTAGAAGGAAAATCTGTTCTGGGAAGTCCCACACGGCTGGTGTAATGACCTATCCCCACAAGAGAACTGAATAGAATAGATCCATTGTAGCTTCCCAAATGGCTGTGGCTGGCAGCCTCTGGGGATGAGGAACAATAGCTGAAGCGGTAGAGAAAATAAAATGTTCTGCTTGAATGCAAGTTATGTTTGCCTGTCTTCCTCAACCCTCTTTCAAAAAATGTTGCCATTTCAGACAAGGACACCTGCTAATTTTTTTTTTTTTTTTTTTTTTT
>NW_016107483.1:2996871-3005421 GCF_001604975.1 Cebus imitator | reverse complement strand
TCAAATCTAAACTTCCTTCAGAAAGCTTTCCTACAGATAAGGCACCATCACATGTCTTCTTGGCAAGATTAGGAAGCAGGAAAGCCATTTCTCCACAGCCGCTTCCTTCTCTGCAGACCCCATTTAGGACTGAAGATAAAGAGAGGGTGTCCCATATGTTTTAATTCAAATTCTCTTCCGTTTATTAAACTCAGTCTAGGTCTTTCTTTCGGTTATCATGATTTTGCCATTACAGTTAATTTCTTATAGGAGACATCTATGTCTCATAAATAGTTACAGATAAATTCATTAGATATCAGATTCATAAATTAGTGGATACTAGACACAAAAATTATTTAGCATTGATTCCTATATATTAGAGAGCAGATTAAAAATATTTTAAAAGATTCAAAATTGTGAGCATGCATTCATATAACAGCCAGTTACAGGTGCTGTCTATAAAAGCAAAACATAAATAAATAATTGTAATTGTATACTAGTAGTACCTATGTACATTTGCAGAGGAAATATAGGAAGGAAACCTTATAACCATGATTAAATGTTTGGCATTGTCATGGCCTTAGAAGCTGCCATGGTGTTTAGATACACTAGAAACATCTTTTGAAAGATGAATTTTGGAAAAACATGGAACAATATCTAAAATTCTTTCTGTTTTGTGATTATATTCATAATCCATTTATGAAATTGTAAAATCTTTTTTCATTTAGATAATATTTTGCTTTCTTTGCTGACTTTAAGTGCATGGGAATCAAGAACAGAAACATTGCCATCTAACCCCAACATTTGTAATCTAACTTTTTCTCTAAGGACGTGGTCATTTTCTCTCTCTCTTTCCTCCTACCCAACCCCTCCAACCTTTTCTTTCTCTCTTCAGTAGAAATTTACAATAGGATATATGGTGATTCTTTAACTTTTATCATGAAGCAAGATATTAACTACCTGTTTAAAACTTTGTCCAATGTTTTTTATTTAAAGTAAGTTTCAATAAAAATGTTTTTTAAATACATATTTATATGAGGTTTGTAATCATTTCATTGAATTGGTTTTCAAATAGTAAATATCTAGTTCAATGTTCTTTCATCACTTATTTAAATGGGAGTAAAATAGAGGGGAAATGTTAATCGACTATATGTAAGATTATCATTAATACATGTTTAAACTGGCTTTTCTTCAAGCTCAGCAGAGCATTTGAGGATCACATTAATGCTCCAGATAAACAACAGAAGCTAAAACACCAGGAGAAACTCTAATGCAAATGTGTTTGACAATGTTCCAAATAGACTGGAGCAAGAATTTCTACTATAAATCTTTTCAGAAAGGGCAGTTTCATGTGAGTGTATATGTGTGTGGGGAGTGGTTAAGAAAAAGCAAACCTGATGCTGTTAGTTTAGATATTACTAGCACCCAAGAAGTGCAGGCTGCTTAAGAATTCTGGTTCTTTAGCCAGACCTTACAGCACCAGTCTCAGGACCACCTCTTCAAAGCTGCATATCATCTGACAGGGCACTGAAGCTTTCTAAGCTTTGGTTTTTTTCGTCTCTCCAATATAGATAATAATTTTAATAATATCTTCCTTACAGAGTTCTTGAGAAGAATATGGGAGATAAGACCAGCTATCAGAGATTTCTGATCTACAGAGAACATTTTTCCATATTATAGAATAATAGATAATTAGAAAAAAGCAAAAAAATTATCTTCATGAAGAACAGCTTGTGACTCAATGGGCTAAATTTAGAGTTCTCTATCTTTTACCATTCTTTGAATTTTTTGTTATATATTTTCTTATTTAGTTATTTTAGAATAAAAAGAAACACATTTTATAAATGTGTTTCTGAAATGTGCTTAAATTTCCACAGGAAATATGTAAGGCATATTTTCTGCTTTAGCTTTAAGGGGGTTGATACAGGCACAGTATATACCCTAAAATGAAGAAAGAATGAAAAGGAGAGTAAGGCATTGGAAACAAATGCAACCTTCTGTTCAGTTACATTTGGAACAATCTAAGTGCAAAACTTTTTGAAGTAAATGTTCCATTCATCAGTGATTGAGGTCATTTGTTCTTCATATATTGCTATAGATAAAATAACCATATTTGAAAAGCAAATCTGCAATGTATATCTCTAATTCTGAGTCTAATCTCCTAATTATTCCTGATATTGGTATATTATTAAGACACACATGTATACCATATGCAATGAGTGTACACACACACATGTTGCATTCAGAGCCTTCAGGAGATCTTAATTAACCAGATTCCCCAGAGGTGATGTTTCCCCTTCAGTCTAATTTCTTTAAAAAAAAATGAGCTTTAGTCCAGGTCTGGTGGTTCACACCTGTAGTACTAGCACTTTGGGAGGCTGAGGTGGGAGGATACCTTGAAGCGAGGAGTTCGAGACCAGCCTGGGCAACAAAGTGAGATGCCTATCTCTACCAAAAAAAGAAAAAGAAAATAAAAAGGATTAGGCACAGTAGTATATACATGTAGCCCTAGCTACTTGAGAGGCTAATACAGGAGGTTCACTTGAGTCCAGCAGTTTGAGGCTAGAGTGAGCCATGACTGAGCCACTGCACTTGAGGCTGAGTGACAAAGTGAAACATTGTCTCTTAAAAAAAAGAAAAGAAAAGAAAAGAAAAGAAGAGTCGTAGGCACCATCTCACATCCAAACAGCTTATTCTGGCATGACTCTTACAAGAGAGACAGCTGGACAGGCTGGTAGCCTTGGCCAGGTACAGTCGGTGGTCAGATGACCATCTCACTGGGAAGGTCTCCCTCTGGAGTCCATTCTTAGAATTCAAAAGATTCCTTCTTCTTTCTTATAACTATATTCAGTCTAGATCACTTACTAGATGTTTATTTCATAAAAGAATTTCAAGCTATTCCTGTAAAGTTAAGCTTTAAAATTAATAAAATGTGTACCTGTGCTGAGGTGGCCTCATCTGTAGAGCAACCAAAGTTTTTAGGTCTCATTGTCACAAAGACATGGTAATTCCAGGCCAGAGTTGGAAAATCCCAGGTCAGGTCAGATTATATGAGATTGTATCCTGTGCAAAGTGACACCTAGTATAGGCCCTGTGGGATGTTTGAATGGGCCTTAAGGCTATCATTAATCCTACATCCACAATATGTGTCTTACAGAATGCAACACTCTATGTAATAAGAGATGATAAAATCTCAAGAAACAGTATTACTTTTAACATGGTGTTTAGAAATCTGGATGGAATAGTTGGTTTTCTTCAGGGATGCTTTGGTGGTGGTTACTCTGGGATTTGACGCTGTCCTGCTATCAGGGTACACTGGTTGCCTTGGGCTTATACTAAACTCTTATGACTATAGAGCTGGGGTCCTACTGGGGTTGGTTGTGGGTCTGCCTGGGCTATTCCAGGACAGGGGAGAATTCCAAATAAAAGAAAGCAAGCACAGGCCAACCTTCTCATAGGAGAGACTCAGAGGAGTTCTGCAAAGCCCTTTGAATTCTGAAATGTTATTACTCTTATATATTTTATATAAAGTATCAAACTTTATAACACACAGGGTCATAACAGTAGAAGGTTTTTTGTTAATAGAGACATTACTGCATTTTTAGTTAAAAATGGCCATTGGGAATATTTTTAGCCTTGCATTTAATATTTCTATTTTTAAATACTTAATTTAGAAAAGCCAACAATCATTAATTTACTTAATCATCCTGTCAGTATGATAAGCTCCTAGGATAACTGAGCAAGAGCTCTTAGAGGGACCCTTGGGAACAAGTAGATTTTCCTTTCGTTTCAATTTCTTATATGCCAATTCCTAACTCTCAGGTTGGAGATATCTAGAATATATGGGTTTGGATGTCAGGAGTCAGGTTATTCAGGAAATACATTGCCAAAAATACTGAGTGTTAAGGGTATGCAAATATTTAATTTAAGCAAAAATTAAAATACATTTCAAGATTAAGGCTACGTATGGTGGCTCACACCTGTAATCCCAGCACTATGAGAGGAAGGATGATTGCAGGTGGCAAGGAGTTTAAGACCAGCCTAGGCAACATAGTCAAACTCTCTCTACAGATAAAAAACTCAGCCAGCGTGGTGGTGCATGCCTGTAGTCCCAAGTAATTGGGAGGCTGAGGTAGAAGGGTTGTTTGAGCCCAGGAGTTCAAGGTTGCAGTGAGCTATGATCATGCCACTGTACTCCAGTCTGTGAGACAGAGTAAGACACCGTCTCTAATAAATACATTAAAATATAAGATTTTGTGTCTATTTTGTCCTTCGGCCATTGAGAGAGCATGAGGACAAACATAGAGCCCCACCAAAAGGAGTGTAGGAGGAACATGGTATCTGCCTAATCGGTAGGACTGCTGAATTTCATTGCCAAAGCACTGTGAATGAAAATTAGTTGCAAGTCACAGTATTTTCCATACCAGCACCAAAGACTTCAAGGGAACTCCTGATGTAATTCAGGGCAAAAACCTGTAATGATGTTGATATTAGCAGTGTGCCAGGCGGTTAATAACTTGCACTCTAGTGTACTAATTTACACATTACAGATTTATTAGCATAGTATCACCAACAAAATCTAGAACACAGTATGAGGCTTTTTATCTGCTCAAGTAGCAAAGTAAAACAAAACAAAAACAATGAGTTATCAATGATATGTTTTCCATTAATTTGGTATCTACATGAATCTCAAAAAATTAACCATTTTTACTGCAGTGTTCTAGATAAGATTTGCTGGAATAACATAAGAAATCACCTACCCAGTGAATAGCACATGACAGGATTTCAGAAAAATATGGGCATCAGAATTTAAGCTTTAACGTTTCAACTGCTTTATTTGAGAAATGTTAGTTTGCACAATGGTGGATTTTATTACTTAAAATTACTTAAATTACTTAATCTTAAAAATATTCTTGGAGAAATAACTGTTTAAAATACAAAATTACATCATGTAATTTCTGTTTTAATGAGCTACATATTTGCTTTAGAGTACCTATTGGTACAATAGAAACTGTCAAATCATTCTCGGAAGAAAGTGGGAGAGTTGGCCAAACAAGGATCTGGGTATAAGCTTCTATTATAAGTTGACATTAAAGAAAGCCAGGATCTACTGAAAGACAAATTAATGAATGAACAATTATATTTTTAATTAATTTAGGGCTATAACTCTGAAGAAGGTAAAGCTTAGATTATCGATTATTTGCTACTCAGAGATACAAGTATGCATTTATCTACTGCCACCCCTGGCTGAACCAGTTCTAGCCCACTATTATTTTCTACTCTTGTATTAGGATGTCTTATGTTAATTTATTAGTTATGTGATAAAAATAAAAATAATCACGTAACTGCCTCCTTGTTTAATTTTCTGCATGGAATTAATACATTTCCTTATTATTCAATATTCAATTTTCTTTTTATATTCATAAATTTTGGGTTAATTACTGGTGATCATTTCTCTTATGAAACATTTTTCTCATTGCGTATCAGCTAATCCCTAGTGAACTATCTGGATTGGCTGTTGGAATTAATAAAAACTGAGTATATCAGCAAGAAAATGTGTCTATCTCTGATAATTCTTCCATTACAACTTAAAAAAATGTATATTTTTAGTATATGCACCAATTATCAATAAGTGTTATCTCACTATTGGATTCATCATGTCTCACCCCCAATATTAAGAGACAAAAGTTTAGGGTATGATTTTATTGTTTTCCTTATTTCTTCTATTATTATATTTTATTATGTATATTCAGCTAGATGCATTTCATGTTCCTCTTAGTTGTATGCAATATAAAATTTTAGAAGGAGATAATTAAGCCATAAAATAACTACTAGAAATTTTAAAAAGTGTAGCAACCTAAATTTTATTTTTCAGTGAGTTTTTGAGTTATACAATAACAAATTTAAGATAAGTGTGTTAATGAAAGAATATTTCTTATAATCATATTTTATTTTCTGGCAATCTTCAAGTTACCACCTGTATTAGTACATGGTTCACTTTGGTTTGAGTTCTTAACTTCAGTCATAATAAAAAATACAGTAAATCTTATTTTTACTGTTTTTTCTGTCATGTATTTAAATGATTTTTCCCTGAATCCAAATTTAAGAAACACATACAATAAAATGACTGTAAGAAATTATGAGTAAATATTTCCTTTGATTTTATTTAATGAAAAATGTTATGTTACTATATGTCAGCCAGTGGTCTACTTCATTTCATCATGACCAAATTAGAAATAGATTTCTTCATTATTCTGTATTACAGATGAAAAAAAATTGAGGCTACAACAAATTTAAATAATTTTACAAATTCACACATCTGAAAATTGGCAGAGTTAAGATGTGAATCCAGGCAGTCTATACTTCTCATATTCCATTAAGTAAAAATTATTCGCAAGGTCCCAAGTGATGAAAATGAACTGTGGGATGTAATTTCTCTCTGGGCCACTGCTTTTAGAGACAGTTCCAGAGAAAGGCAGAGGGAACCTGGATTCCAGCAGGACAGCAAGCTATTTCTGTTACGGTTGTGTTACATAAATGCGAGCCAAATTCATATTTATTCACAGGAAATGCTACTGGCCTGTTCACTTATTGTAGTCAGTCTTAGTAATATTATGAAAAATAATAATATTACACACCCTCCTAGAACTATATCGTTTTAACAATAATGACCTCATGATATTCTCTGTTTGAACAAATACTGTTACCTTAGGAAGCATATATATGCTACTGTTTACTGAACTTGCTATTTCTATTTTCTAAAGACTTTTAGCCCAAAATGAATTCCTCTAAATTAAAACCAGCATTCTGGTCTTGTAAAACATATCTGGAATTTCAAACAAACCTTTTCCCCCAAAATATTTCCAGCTTCAGAATTTGGCAAAAGTCACACCTAATTTAATATTGTGAATATAATACAATTACATTTTTATTTTATTAAAAATAGATCCTGCTGAAACAGATTTCTTTGTTATGTATCTGGTTAGTTAATCATGAACACCATATTCGGAGTATTAATCATCATATGTAAGCCACTCCAAGTGTTTAGCACCAGGATTTCCAAGCTAGGGATATTATTTATTTGTTTGTTTATGTTCTTTTTGTGGAATATTTTGGGATGTGACTTTAATAGCCATGTCCTGGCATATTATATGTACAAATTTTGTAAATGCTAGATTTGAGAGTACAATGAATAAATTCGATATAGTGCGTCTTAGAGACTTTTCTCTCAAAAACTCTTGCAAACAGAGTATCACCAAGAAAATGATTTAACAGGGACATGTTCAAGTTTTGCACACACTAATCTACACCATTATAACTGAAGGTGTTTTTAATTCTGGATACCATCAAGAACTGTTAAGGATGACAGAATTTGTAAAAAGGAATGAAAACTTAGTGCATTTTATTCTTCATTAACTCAATACTTCTCAAATGTTTTCAGGTCTTGACACAGATAGAAAATGACAATATTTATATGACAACAAACTAGTGTAAATAGATAAGGCTGCATGTAGCTGGAAACAGAGGCTTTATCTGCCTTAGAAGGGCTGAGAGGATAATATCACTGTGCCTGCCAGTTACAGTAATACAAATTATGGTACATAAAAAAGAAAAGGCAAACTTCATCAGTATGGCTACATAACCACTCTTTGTTCTGGTCTGTTTCAATTCTTATCATAAGATGTTCCTTTCGCTTTGTTGGTTGGAGTATTCTGTGTCCTATGCCTGTGTGTGGGTATCTGTTATCTCTCAGTTATTTCTGTTTGCATAAAGTTCTTATTATTACATCTTCAAATGCTGAAGGTTTCATTTTGTAAGTTTAATTTTAGTGTTTTGAGAAAGCTTTGTGAAAGGAAAGATTTCTTCCAATATATTTTGCGCATGGTTGGTTGCCTACAGTATAACTGTAATTGGAATATCGTCACTCTGTCTTGCTAATCTGAGTTTATTCAGTCTTTTACTGGATGCTAAGACCTCTAGCACACTGCAGCAATGGGGGGACATTCAAAATTCTTTTGAGGGAAGGGTCTTATTTATAATTTGACCTAGTTGAGAGTAGTTATCTCTTGCACATAAACTTAGACGTGGCACTTCCAATGCAACCCTAAAAGTCTTTCCCCCACTATAAACTTTTCAGTCATTTTATGCCCCCAAATGTTACAGGACACACTAAAACATTTTAATTGTGTCTGTTTGAAATAAACATATGCTTTGGAATATGTTTTGCAAGAAAATTCATAATTAAATGAGCTGTCTATTTCCTGTTTAAATTTAGAGGCTAGAGGACAGTTGTGACATTTTGCAATTGTTTCTCATGATTAATTGAAACAAGCAAAGGAAGGTGAAGATCTTTCCAGCTGTGAATTCTCTGTCAGAGTGATTTTTCCTAAATTGCTCACAGTTGTTCTACTATTTGTCTTTTCATGTAAAATCATTTTACAAATAAGGGTGAATGAAAGTCCAGCCACTTATAATGTTTGAGGTCTATAAAACAATTCAAATCTCCTCTTAGGAACCAGAACAATTTTTAGGGCCAAATTTTGTATCACTTTTTTTTTTTTTTTTTTTTTT
>NW_016107483.1:2891912-2996651 GCF_001604975.1 Cebus imitator | reverse complement strand
TTGACCTCGTGATCCACCCGCCTCGGGCTCCCAAAGTGCTGAGATTACAGGCTTGAGCCACCGCGCCCGGCCAGGTATCACTTTTTAAAATACAAAGAAAATGAAAATATTTCTATTATTTCGTTACTTTATCATTTTTTCATAAATTTCTCTGAGAATAAGTGCAGCTTAATGTAAATTTCCTGAAATTAATATTCTACTATCAAAGACTTTGTCATACTAGATATTATAGGGTGAATGTTGGTGTCTCTTCAAAATTACATTTAACTGAGACCAGAAAGCTACGTAACAGGTAGCTAAACTCAGAGCAGAGTGGTGGCAGACGGGATATTCAAAACTAGACAGAATCTAAAGAGATTTTAGAAGTAGAAACTACAGATCTATGTATATAAAAGGTGAAGAAAATAAAGACACCAAGATTTTCTTCTTCACCAAGTTAGGTGATGGCAATGCTATTTGGTGAATTAATGAAGAATGACGGACAAAAAATGTATGTCAGAAGGGTTTGGGTGCAAAGGAGGTTGAGTAATTGAGTGGTTTATTTTAACTGTTTCTTAAGTTTGAGATCCTTGTAATATAACTACATGACAATTTATGTACCTATATGTATCTGGAGATCTAAAGCTTATCTGTGTTACTGCAAAACCCTTTAAAATAACTGCTCTTTCCTTCCACATATAATTTTTCTTATCTGTAATGACTTGGATTTTCATTTACTCTGTAAAGAGAGTACTGTTTACTGCATGTTTACTTCTTAAATATACCATCCATATGTTAGTTGGCCCCTCTACACTGCTTTCCTGGAAATAAAATACGGTGCCTATATTTGCTCCAAGTACATAATAGACACTCAATAAATGTTTGTTCCATGCATTCATGAATTAATAGATAAATGGATTAGAGACTTTAACAAGACATGTATATTTGTCTTTTCTCTCTTCAGAAGACTGATAGCTGGTAGCAGACAAAGATCTTGTCTTAATCTCCTTTCAGATCCTTTAAGATGTGTAACACTCTAAGGGACTTTAAATAAACACTCATTGATTCATGGATATTAAAGTGAGATACACTGGTTCAGTTGAACAGTTCCACAATTTGTCTTTACGAAAGTCAGGGAATTTACTTTATATTTAAATATTTAACAGGAAATATTGAGAGAGAGAAAAAATGTATCAATATACAAGGATGGGGACAAGGACATAAGGGTGTGAAGAAAATGGAAATCTAGAAACATAATTTTAGAGCATAAAGTCTAACAAAAGAGACATGAAATACCTTTTATAACAAAATTGTATTTTGTTACTTTTTAGCTAAAATCTATCTAATTATCATCATGCTTTGCAAGTAATTTTGAACAGAACCTATCCTCTTTGAATTATACTTATTTGCTTACAGATGATTTACTCTTTCTGGAAAGTTCATTCCTTGTAGCCCCATCATCTAACCCAGCACCTGGTGTAGGGCTAAGGGCCCCACAGGGTCATAGGGTGTCCCTTATGTTGTGCTGAGGTGCAGGATCTGAGAAATAAAGAGACAGGACACAGAAGTACAAGGAAAACGCAGCTGGGCTCCGGGGACCACGCCACCTATAAGCGGAGACAGGCGAGGCCTGGAATGTCCCAAAGCCTGTGTATTTATTGTGTATAGGTCAGGGGGCAGGGTAGTGAGTGAAGTCATCTTTAAGGATAGTGATAGGGTCGTGAGCAATAAAACAAGGGGTCCACACCCATTAGGTCACCTAGGCCAGGAGGTGGACAGTGCACACCAAAGGGTCCACCCACATTAGGTCATCGAGGCAAGCAGATGGGCTGTGTGCAGTAAGGAGTCCACCCCCCATTAGGTCACGGAGGCATGGAGGTGGGCATGTGCAGTGAAAAGGGTGCAGTGTGCAGTATGTCTATCTATGGGCATACTACCCCTAAGAAGATTTATAGGAGGATGCTTAAGTCACGCAGCAGCGACACAGCTGTCAGGGTCTACCACCACCTGCTGGCAGCTTCCAATGAGTTCTATAGGAAGATGTTTTTTGCGCAGCACAGTAACAAGAGCTGATAAAGTTCACAGTCACGAAGGTGTGGTTATCCGGAGGGATTTTTAATCTCTCGAATGCTCGAGGGATTGCCGGTCTGAGGGCAGCCTTCCATAGAACTGGAGCAAGGTCCTACAACTCCTTTATTAGGAGGAGTGGCTCTTGCCCCAAGCCTGCCATACAGTGGATATCTTTACGATACTGAACGCTGCTGCCTGGGCCATGAATTCTTGTCCTGGTATAACTGTTTTCCCTTAAAACATGCTCTGCACTGTGTCTGCTCCAGACATTCCTCCAACTATAAGCTGCTTATTCCTTAATTCATGCTCTGTACCATGTCTACTCTAGGCATTCCACCAATAATGAACTAAGATATAGTTTTATGTATATATATATATATACATAAAACTATATATATAGAGAGAATGAGTGCCTAAAGAATATCTCACCACTCAGGTATTTCCATATATATATATATATATATATATACACACATGTATATATATATATTATTTATAATAACTATATATAATATAGTTATATATTTACATATATAACTATAATTTAAATATATTTATATAACTATTTATTTATATTATAAATGTAATATTTATATTATATAAAATATTTATAATAACTATTTATTTATATTTATAACTATTTATAATATATATTATTATATATATAATACATATTATATATATAATATATATATTATTTATAATAACTATATATATATAGTTATTTCCATGTATATATGTATATATATGGAAATAACTGAGTGGTGAGATATTCTTTAGGCACTCATTCTATGAACTAATATGTGATTATATAGAGAGGATTATATAAAGGGAAATCACTGAGTAGTAGCACTATAAACTGAGATATCCTTCAGGCACTAATTGTGCCGGGATTCTTCTTAACTCTCCTTCCTCGGTACCTATATGGGGGGTTACCCACACCTGCCGTATAACATTCAATCAATACATTTTCTGCTGAATCAATTAATGGATGTAAACATCTAATAATTATTCTTTTTTGATCTAAAAAGTTGGCCTTTTAAAGTGTGTTTTTAAATATTTACTTTAAAACTAATAAAAATATAGTATTTAAAACTCAAGCATAAATTCCTGGATATAAGTAACAACTCTTTTAAAACAACAGCTGGGCCAGTGATTTAGTTATAAACAATATTTCTTAAAAAAAAAAAAAAGGCCTTTCTGTGCCAGAATTATCATTAGAACATTAGCAGTAATTAAAACCATAAGTAGAAGTTCTAGATGACTGGGCAGCTGAGAAAGAGCGATTAAACATCGTAGACAGAAAGAAACTTACATTCTCTACATAACCAATTATACAGCTATTAAAAGTGTCATTAGAAACCAAAGGGCTGGGAGAAGCAAGAAAAACAACAACAACCAAAAAAACGAAGACGAAGAAGGAGAAGCAGAAGAAAAAGAAGGGGGACAGAACATATAAGAAATAATAACAGCTAATAGCACATTTATGCATTTTAAATATTTCAGTTTTTATTTTTTAAATCCAAAATTGTAGGCAATTAAACAAAAAGTATATCAAATTCTTAAATGTATAAGATTATGAAATAAACTAAATAATTTTCTTACCATGGTTTATTAAATTGCTGGAATGTCATAATTAGAATGAAATGATATGCATGGTTACTTTCCTCTTATTCCACTTGTAAATATGTAATAGTTCAAAAAAGAGAGAAAGAGTGAGCCACTTAGTGAAATATGAAATGCTTCTTAAGTAAAAACAAATGAGAAACTTCTCTGAGATAAAAAAAAAAAAAAATTGTGTAATTGTTTAAGAGAAATCACAAGAAAATAAGCAACAGTTTATTTACATCTCTTTAACAAAAAATTCAAAATGAAGGAAACTAAAATAAAATTTAAATATTAGTAATTAAAATAGTACAGTGCTTGAAGTTCCACTTTAAAAAAAGACAGAACAGAATTTTCTGGGTCATTACTAAAGGGCTGACTCTTTCAGGAGCTAACCTCCTTCTTTATTTAGCAGATGTTTAAGTGTGTAAATAAAGATACTGTCCAAAGCTTTGTGGTGATGTAATGATGAGCCAGCACCCATTAAAAACTTTACAACTTAGTGAAAAAGACAGAGGCATACGTGGTCAGCTGACTCCAGAACTTCCTCATTTCCAGGATATAGTAGGACATAATGTTATTTTATTGATAATTAAAAAAAAAAAAATTAAAAAGCTCTGTAGAAAGTACTTACTTTTATCCTGGCCACTCAGTAAGTAGATAGCAGACTGAAATTCTTTCACTATATTCCACAACCACTCTAAAAGTGCTTATAAAAATAATGTGGGTGTGTATATCATGTCTCCAGCTCAGATGTTCACCTGTGCTCCGTTTATTTGCCGTTTAACAACATAAATGAGAAGACCTTAGTAACTCTCCACATTGGCCTAGAATATTCTACATTTGAATTCATTATGTAGAGTTTACTGAATATTCCATAGTGAGAGGGAGACATTTCTACTTTATACCTACAGGAATCTTTTTATCAGATTTTATCAAAAGTCTCTTGCCTTCCATGACACCCCAAGAGATTTTCAACTGATCTTCAGGCTCTTCTTCCCTCTTCCTACAACATCCTTTCCCCCATTCTCCAGAACTACACAGTTTTGTTCCCATCTGCTACCTTCCTATCCCACTCAACTTGCTGCCCAGCAAACAAAGTGTCTGGCAATGAGCAAGAAACATCCTCACTAGAACACAGTACAATAAACACCTGCTGCTCTCAAGGCTTGTCCTTGGGTCTGTCTCCTTACTCCAAGCAGACCTCTAACCTATTACTTGAGGGTATATGCACTATCCTTCAGATAAGCCTAACAAATAATACATGCACCTGTCATTACATACTGATGATGCTGCTTCTCCCTGGCTAATTAAACATTTCATATTAAATTCCAGCAGGTTCTAATCCAATGATATAGCATATAGATTTTCTATCGTTTCTTTTTGATATAATGTGGGATTTAGTCAAGACAGTGACAAAATATTATTTCTTTCATTAATGATGTCAAGATATTTTTTATTTTAAAATATATTTTAACCTTAACTAATTTTATTACTATTTACGGGTTGATTAAAAGAGAGATAAATGCAACACTGAGTTAGTTCATGCTCGTTCTTTAATTTCCTGATCCCCTTTACAATTCCCGAAATTTCACCATTCCATTTATAGTAATAAGGATGTTCTTCTTTTTGCTAGAGTTTGGTGGTTATTGGCAGTGAGGCAGTATAAAACTTGTGTAGTTCCACTTAGATAGATGTTATAAAAAATAGCGTATTTATTCTACTACATAACTTATTGGTTTACTACTGCATAAATATTTTAGGTTTATTACTTTCAGATATCTGTGTTAATCTATTTTATCTCTATTCAGATGCTGAACTACACATTTTATGATTGTTAAAAAGGAAAATAGCACACATGTAGTTAAGTACTCTGTACTCTTTCATAAAGGATCTATTAGATTTTGGCCAGTTTCTCCAAATCTGCTGTAAACATGATTTATTTAATTACCTAAATTGATTGAACACTTTCCCTTAGTAATAGATTACATCAAAATATATGCTATGCAATTTTTCTTCAGAAGCGTCATAGACTATTTAATAAATTCTTTGTATTCTATACTGTAAAGTTACTATCAGAAATATGGTCAAGGATTACTGACATCAATACGTTATGCTTAATGATGAATTATTTGGAAATGGCAAAATGCAAAATGTGCAAATTTAGGGTTTGATATTAAATAGTATGTTGATAACTGTTCAATTGAATTAACTCTCAGTACTCTGAAATACAGAATGAAGAATTATCCCATCGTGCTAGTCTATATAAATACAGTAAACACAAAAAGTTGCCTATAAATCACATTTAAGATAAATAAAGAATCAATGTTCGGGAAATTAAGTAAATATTATTTTATCCCATTTTGTATCAGGGCATGATGGGCAAATCAGCATCATGGGATAAACCACGCAAAACACTTTCTGAAGGATGTTGTCTTGGTTCAGGCTACTATAACCAAGTGTCAGAAACTGAGCTACAAGCAACAGTGATTTATTTATTTCTTTTAAAGATTGGATGTTTAAAATCAGGGCACCAGCATAGTTGGGTTCTGCTGATGTTCTCTTCCAGGCTGTAGACCAGTTTTCTCATTATATCCTCACATTGCAGAAAGATGGTGAGATAACTCTGTGGGGTCTCTTTTATAAGGATGCAAATCCCATTCATGAGGGCTCCACTCCTGTAATTTAATCACCTAAAGGCCTCACTTCCTAATACCATCACATTCATACGTTGGGATTTCAAAATATGACTTTTGGACAAAATAAAACATTCAGTTCACTGTAGAGGATGAAGTCAAAGATGGGTCAAAATAAACAAGCTAAGGAACCATATGCCAGAGAATCATGATGCTAGCCAAAATGTCCTATAGCCCTAAGAAATGCCCAGGGAATCTAGGGTTTAACAGCGAAGATTTAGAGAATACTTGTGGCAGAGTCCTACGTGCCTATATAAACTTTTTGTCCTTTCTGTTTATTTGTTTATTTATTTAGATATAGAGCCTCACTCTGTTGCCCAGGCTGGAGTGCAGTGGTGCCATCATAGCTCCCTGTATCCTGGAACACCTGCACTCAAGCAGTCCACCCACCTCAGCATCCCAAAGTGTTGGGTAACTTCCAGGCTCACTGTGTAGGTGTTCCTGGTTCATTTAAAGGGACAGAAAGAACAAACCGGTGGTGAGATAATACAGTCAGTTCTTAATAGCATTCCCTATCACACACTGGAGCCTTGGGGGGTGAGGGACTAGGGGAGGAATAGCAAGGGGTCAGGGGATTGGGGAGGGATAGCATTAGGAGAAATACCTAATGTAATAATGGGGCAATGGATGCAGCAAACAACCACCATGGCATGTATATACCTATGTAATAAACCTGCATAATCTGCACATGTACCCCAGACCTTAAAGTATAATAAATTTAAAAAAATAAAATAAAATAAATATTTGACGAAAACAAATAGCATTCCCACGAACGTAGATCTTAGCATCTAACACTATTTTTTATGAGAATCTGTTGGTGTCATTGTTTTCTTTAGCTTTAAAATAGTTTAAATTTAATTGAATTTTTTTTTTTACCACCATCAGCAGTGCAGATGAAAAAGAAAAACAGAAAAAAACACCTTTGTTTACTAACACTTGCATTGTTAGCCAGAGCAATACAAAACAAAACTCTAATTTTAATTCCCTTATTTTGGGTGCTTGTAGGTAATGAGTTACCAAGGGAATAGAATAATAAGCTGACTATTGACCCTACCATTAGCTTTCAGTCTTAATCATTTCACTTAGTTTTGTGTTAGCAGTGGAGACAAATCTGACAGCCATTGATGTGAAATAAACATATTTTGGCTGTAAAATTGTAGTGTGGAGCCTCACATAATATCTCTGCCTTTAGCTATGAGATGGTCTAGTGTCTTTTGCAAACAGTGAAATATTCAGATAAGTTGTGATAGCATATGCTTAACTGCTAATGAATAGGATCTCTGTGACTTGATATCACATTTGATGAAACATGTTAAAAGATAGATTGTTCATTAACCCCTGAGGAATTATAACTTTGTTTATCTGATTATATTATATTTAACACAATTTTCTTGTTATAAAATGCCATCTGAACATCCATTATCATTCAGACACAAGCACTTCACTGAGAAAAATAATGGGCTTAAATCAGTAAAAGTTGATGGCTTTCTAAAGTAAACTAACATTGTAGATTACTTTTGCAAAATCTATAAAGCAGTTTCTTTCGAGCCTATAACAAGAAAAAAATGAGTAAAACTGAATTCAACCCACATATCTCATTCACATATTTTACTTGTATACTGCCCCGAGGAAGCCCGGATGGCTGAAATGCTGGCAGGTTTCTGCACCTGCAATGATAATAAACTACTCCTTTATTACCTGACATACGTGCATTGAATACAATTACACTTTACTCCATGCTATATGCACTGGCCAGGTCAACAGTTTATATTGTATTTTTATAGGATTGGCAAATGCATCTTGCTGTACTTTGCTGAGTTCACCTCTAGCAACAGAATGTGAAAGGCCACTAAAGCACCTACATGCTGACACATTAATCATGTGCCAAAGCTTAGTGTGGAGTGGCTTATTGCTACTATGATACATAGAAAAACAAGTAACAAAACAGGCAATTTGATAGTTTAATAAACAAATGATGCTCCTGATATCACAAATGAGTGAGCTTAACTCAGCGTGAGCTACCATTTTTAATACCGTCAAACAAGAAAACAGATTTGAAGGACTCAGCCTCAAAAATTTTTGTTTTGTGACTTTTTAAAGTATAAAAACAGAATATTCTCATTGTATACTATTTGAGAAGTATAGAAATGATGAAAAAGTAATAAACGTTATTCACAACCCATTACTCAGACACTAACCCTATTGTCGTTCAGTATTTCTTTCTGTATGTAAACATAATTGGAAATATATGTGCTTTTCTTTTCTTTCTTTTTTAATTTTCCTTTCTTTTTTTTTTTTTTTTGAGATGGTCTCACTCTGTCACCCAGGGTGGAACACAGTGGTCAATCTTGGCTCACTGCAACCTCTACCTCCCTGGTTCAAGCAATTCTCATCCCTCATCCACTTAAGTAGCTAGGACTACAGGTGTGTGCCACCACACTTGGCTAATTTATTTTATATGTTTAGTAGAGATGGGGTTTCATCATGTTGACCAGGCTGGTCTCGAACTACCGACCTCAAGTGAACCACCCGCCTTGACTTCTCAAAGTGCTGGGATTACAGGCATGAGCCACTGTGCCCAGCCTATCTTGTGCTTTTCTAAGTGATGTTATCATTTTTCTATGTGATTAAATATTCCTGTAAATTCCTCTCACTAGACATTCACTCTCTACCCACAAACACTCACTTTGTTGACTCTTAGTCTTCCTTCTCCAAATCTAATTTCAGTCACTACTTTCTCAGGAGTGTTTTTCCTGACTCTCCTTGCTAGGGCAATACCTACCTTTATGCCCTCAGAGTAACTTAAAACATTTCCTTTGTTCTCCTTATGTCAGTCTTTATGTTGTTCTCATTCACATAAATTTTTAAAAGAAAAATCAGTAGAATTTTGGTTGGAATTTTGGCAAACTTACAAATTAACTAAAGAAATACTGTCATGTTTATATTATTTCTATACCGTAAATGAATTTTTCATCCGGACTGTTTCCATTTTCATTTAATATGCTCATATTAAATTTTAAAACATAACCTATTCTTATTTTTCTTAATGTTTGAGTAGATCTTTTGCCAATTATATCTTTAGCTTATTTCAGCTGTTATATTGTGAGCCTGTGACATTTATATATCTAATGTATAGAAACATGATTGAACACTATATAATTTTAAAAGGTTCATTACATATTCTTGCCTAGTGAGTGAAAAAATGAAGGCATAAAAACAACTCAAATGTTTTTACCTGAAAAACTAGATGACTGACTTATTAATGGAGATGTGGAAAACTAAAAGAGCTGGTTTGGAGAGAAAACGCTATCAAGAACTCTGCTTTGGACATGTTAATTATGAACTGCTTATTAGGTACTCAGTAGAGGTGTCCGATCGGTTAAATGTATGGGTCACATGTTGAGGAAAGAGGTTCAGGCTGGAGATATAAATATGGGCGTTGCCAGCGTATTGATGGTCTTGAATGCATATGATAAGATGAAAGATTTTTTTTTTTTTTTTTTTTTGAGGCGGAGACTTACCAGGCTGGAGCCCAGTGGCGCGGTGTCCGCTAACTGCAACCTCCGCCTCCCGGGTTCAAGAGATTCTTCCACCTCAACCTCCCAAGTAGCTGGGACTACAGGGACATGCCAAACACCCGGCTAATGTCTCTTGACCTCGTGATCCACCCGCCTCGGCCTCCCAAAGTGCTGGGATTCCAGGCGTGAGCCACCGTGCCCGGCCAATGAAAGCATTTTATATGCGGGCGATAGGCATGAGTAGGGAGCAGAGTGAATTTTGTCTAAGTCACATGCGGTCTTTCTAAGTGAAGATATTGAAGTAAGCAAGAGATGAGGAAGTTGAGAGGGAATGTAAGGGATTGCTATGGTTTGAAGGTCCCCTCCAAAATCATGGGGCTATTCAATTGCCAAAGTCATTGCAGTGGGAGATGAGGCATGTAAGAGGTGATTAAGTCATGAGGGGTCTGCCCTCTTGAATGGATTAAAGCCCTTATTACAGGAGTGGATTAGTCTTTGCAGGGGTTTGGGTCTTTTTTTCTCTCTGTCTCACAAGCTTACTGGTCCTTCTGCTTTTCTGCCATAGGATAATGCAGCACAAGGCTCTCAGCAGAAAGCAGCATTTTGATGTTAGACTTCTCCGTATCCAGTACCATAAGCCAAAAAATCTATTTTCTCTATAAATTACCCAGTCTGCGATATTCTGTTATAGTAGCAGAAAAATGATTGAAACAGAAAGTGATCTTGGTCACAAGTGTGCCACCAAGAACCCCTAAACAGCACTTGATAATACGTATTTGCTCAATAGATCATAAAATCTAAGCCAAATAAGATCAGAAAAGAGGACACAAGAGGCTTGAATAGCAATGAAAGTGTGGTAGCATCTAAGAATGAAATGTTCTGGTGGTTGCATGAGAGTCCCAGAGAGAGTGGACTGGAGAGATGGGAGTTGGTGGTCAGCAGGTAGAATGTGTGGAATATGGAAGGGTTGCATGCACTGGTTATGAAAAAGTGAAGAGCATGCCCACAGAGTGACTGAGAAAGAGCAGAGACTGGGATCTTAGGACGATAGTCCAGGAACTAGGAGAATGATCGGAATGATCATCTGCATGAAAAGTAAAACCACCAATTCCTTTTCCTTCCAAGTTTCATAAGAGTTGTATCATGATTGTTATTAATTTTATAAAATACTTTTATGCCTTCTTTAAGATAGTTATGGGCTTTTCTTCCTTTATTTTGTTAGTATGTCAAACTGCATTGGTTACTTTTTCTGTAATTATAAATACCTTGCATTACTGAAATAAACCCAAATCAGTAAGAGTGAATTACACTAACGGATTCAGTTTGCCAAATATTTTGTTTAGTATTCTTTGCATTTATCTCCATGAGGAATTTGCCTGTAATTTCCTCTTCTTAAGTATTCCTTCAATTTTGGGTAAGTTACAGCAATTATTTATTGAAATGATACTACTACACCATTCGATTATGCTGGATTTTCTTTTTGCAATATGCACTGGAGGCTGTCAGCTCAGCCTCTAGTTGCTCAACTGTTATCATATTTGTAGTATATCTTTGACTTTCTGAATAATTTGCCACTAAATATTTCAACAATAGCAACAAATTTAATAATTCAAGTACAGTTTAAGTGACTGTGCTTTCTAACACTATTTAAAATTACTTCTTTACGTATTAACCTTTTAAAAATTTCTTTGTTTTATAATTCCTTACTTTATGTTAACGGAATTTATTCCTTCATTTATTACTGGAAGCATCTTAAACACACTTTAGATTATTTGTGTCACTGATACACAATATTATTTCTTATACACTTTTCTTTGAATGCTCCTCGAAAGCCAGAATTTTTTTTGGTAATTTATTCCAGCCTTCCTCCTTTTTATTTCAACTCTCACTTCCCATCTCTGTATTCGCTCTTCCTGTTTTGTGGTTGAGCATTATCTTATCTCTATAGTAATTTAACTCCCTGGGAACCCAGCCCAGAACCACTTTTTAAATCAATACATTTTAGGCAGGGCGTTGTGATCCAGTTAGAGAGGAAGTTTGGCCGGTTCTTGATTATAAGGCTGTGTCGGTGTTCTCCCTGCAGTAGTCCTGCCAGCTGTTTGAAGCCATGGCCCAGGTGATTTGAGTTTTTACTCTTAGCTTCCTTCAAAGAGCTGGAGAGGCTCACTCCAGGCCCTGGCTTCAAGAACTTTCTATTCTGGCTTCTGTTTCTGTCTGGGAGCACTTAAGTCTCTTTTACTGCCTACGAGCAAACTTCAGACCTGCAACTAAGCAGACCTGCAATTCTCATTTTATTTGGTTCTTCTCTGCTTATTTTATTTAAAAAATTAGTCCTCCAAATAAAACGTGTATATGTTGCTTTTTTCTTCATTTTTTTATTATGTGTTTGCAAAGAAAGCGTGGAGTAAAAATATGAACTCCTGCACTCCCTTATGAGGAGGTCCTGGTACACCTGAATCAGTTTTTCTTGATGGAATGAGTGTTTATTGCTAAAATATGAAATGGGATACAGACAAATAACTTCTTAGTGCATTATATTGACATTTTCAGGAGCAACATTTTTGAAAATTTTGCATATGGAAAAAAGTTTATTTCTGCAACTGATAATATGAATATGAAATTTTCGAAAAGTTTTTAACCGTGTCTATGTTTCATGACCCTTAACTGTGATTTAAGCTGTGTTAAGTCATAGCGGGTAGTATAGGTGTGAGATGGATGCAGATAAATACACAATACTACTTTTACGCAACTGAAACTACAATAGATACGATATTATCACAGGAAATTGTAATAAATCATAGACACAGATAAATCTGAAATGAGAACTATATTTGAAAGAATTCCAAGAAATAAGGCGTTTCAGTGACAGTGGAAAGCGACATTTTCACGCCAAACTATGAGATAGATAGCCTTTCAAAATAAATAGAATTTTGGAACGGGCAGGCTTGTAGGTGGGATACCATGAACAGAGGCACCTGTGATAAACTCCACTTGAGAGGCTGAGAAAGGAGAAATGCTTGAATCTGGGAGGCAGAGGTTGCAACGAATCCAGATCGTGCCAGTGCACTCCAGTGTGGGAGACAGAGTGAGACACCATCTTAATAAATAAATAATAGAAGAGAAACTCCAAAGTGGACAAGTTTTGTTTGCCTACCAGTAATTACTTACATTTCACTAAGAAAGGCAAAATAAGTGTAGGTGGCAAGAGACCAGCGTATATTTGTTTATGCTGAAATACTGATACCTTTTCTGGACCTACCCACCCTGTTACTGAGTCCATCTTTTCTTCTATTGGAGCTAATTATTTGACATTTAAAATCCTTATGCATGTTTTAGTCAGTCACTGGCCTAACTCCATATTCAAAGTTTCCAGAACAGTCCGCTTGATTCATTAGAGTCTTATTTAATTACATTCTATCCCTAGCTCTGATTTCTGGATTTTATGCCACATTATCATTCATTTGTTTTCATGTTGTTTTGCAATTATCACCTACGTATTTTATATCTGTACGTTTAGTCTCCTTCAAATAAATTGCAAGCTCTTAAAAATCAGTACAGGCACTTACTACTTCTTTAAAACTTCCTCTATACATATTCAGTGTTTTGAAGGAATGTTTTAATTAATAATTTATGTATTTGAAAAAATATATATTATAAAAGAGAATTCATATTTTATGTGTTCTTTGTTTTGTTTTTTCCATTTGTCTCCATTATTCTCTTTCTACTTTCCCCACGACTGCACTACTCTCTCTACCTGAAGACATAAATATGTGCATATACATACATACATACACAAACACATAGATTACACATACACACACATGCACAAATGCGTTTTCATTCTATACAGATGCTACATGAAGAAGTAGTCATTTCTTACAAGTTCAAGTATGTACAATTTTTTAAAAGGATAGATTCTGAAAGAATACATAACAGCATGAATTTCACAAATTATGAAAAACGTGGTCATTTCTAAGAGTGATAATATATAACATTTAGTATGCTAATACTATAAATTCCCTTATTATTATTTTTAAGTAAAGACAACATCTTAGAAAGTTAGAGAGATAAAGCATCTTTAAAACCTTCAAGATAGTACTTTTATGTATGTGTAAAATGTAACAACTGTGTGTCTAAAACAGTGTCTATGTCTACATGCCGTCAATCACCTTCCTTCTTTTATTAGTTTCAGATAGAACATAAACAACAAGACTGACAGTTTTGTGTCCTTTGCTGTTTTGTGTCACCATCCCAGACAACACAGTATTATGTCATCACTGAAGTCTGTCACATTTATTGTATGCTCCTATGTTTCTTAAAGACTGTTTTCTTTCTATTCCTCATAAATATATAAAGAATATATTGATTATATATTTATTATGATTATATATTTTATTATGGAAATATTTCCCATAAATATTATGTCTTCTACCACAGGTGAGAGTATTTATGCTATTGCCAGTCTCCAGAGTAAATGTATTTTGTTTGAAAGAAGTGTTTCTTAAATATCAAAAAAAGAATTTATTTTTCAAAATAAGGAGAAGCTGTAATGAATATCTGTATCTGTGTAATATATAAATTAATCATAGTGAATTGTATTGGTTTGGCATAAGAACTTAAGAATTATCAGTGCTACAAGAAGAAATAATTGGAAAAATGTTTAATTATGTTTATTTTATGGGTGATTTTCTTTAAATAAGTCTGTACATTTCTTCAGAAAATTGGTATCTGATCTAGAATAGTGATACAAATAGTGAAATGACAAGTATAAGAAGACCTGCACATGATTAATATAATCACAACTGCTTTTTCCTTTTTCTTCTATTTTCTGGAACCTCATCTACTTCCACATTGTCTAACTTTCACGTTATAAAATGAGTTCTTACGCCATGTTTCTTGCTAAAACACAGTCTAAACAAGTGAATCAGCTCTATAGCTAGCAAATAGTCAATTTCAGTAGTCATATAATAAGCTACCAGCAATATAATTTGCAATTTTATATCTTCTCAGTGTAACATTTTAAAAACAGATATAATGTAACTTAGCTAGATATAATGTAACTTATAAATTGCAATTTTATATCTTCTCAGTGTAATATTTTAAAAACAGATATAATGTAACTTAAAAATAGATATCATGTAACTTAGCTGATAAAAATTTAAAAATTCAGAAAAGCTCAAAGAAGTAAAAAAAAGTACCAAATTTAATCACCGCATTAGAAACATTTTCTATTTTGTTAAAGAATAGATTCCCTATTGAACACTTTATTTTACATCAAACTGTTCTATTTTCAATTAAGATTATATAATTTTCTGATTGTAAATGTTTTCAGGCTTATAATATGAAGGCTTTTTAATATTCCATTAAAATTATAATGTTAGATATTAATTTATTTATACTTTTTCATTATTATAAATCCATGATGACAGTTTTTTAATACAAATTTTGGTTAAAACAGAAAAGACTTCCACTACAACGATGAGAGCATTTCCATACTTACCTATAATTTACAGCTTATTATCTTGATTGTCTAATGAATTTATTGGGAAAAGTAAATAGGTAATATTTTTCTAAGATCTTGCATGTCTAACGATTTTTCTACTGCAATATCATGTGGAAGATAAATTGGTTGGCTATGAAATTTTATTCTCGAAATTGTGATGAAATTACTCCTTTGTTATTGAGATTTAATAGCTATTCTAATGAAAACACAAGTGACTTTTAGCCATGTAAATTATGCTACTAATATGTCTTCAATACCTTCGTGGGGTATTTCAGTACCATGGTTGCCATTGTGTTATTTTTCTCAATAGTTTCTGTTTGTGTGTAATCTTTCCTTTCTCTTGTATGTAATACTTCATCTTCTGCTTTCCGAGATACTTCAAGTTGGTCAACTAAATCATTGTTTCCATTTTGCACCACTTTTGTATAGCTTTGACTGCTTTTAGTTTGGGCTTGAATTCTTCTTTTACACCGTTACCTTCATCTCCATTTTTCTTGTTTTCTTTCTTTTTATTTTTTTTTTTTTCTGTTTATTTCAATGCCTTTTATTTTTTTTTTCTCTCAAGACAAAGCTCTTACAAGAATCACAGATGAGGCCGGGTGGGCTCATGCCTGTGATCCCAGCACTGTGGGAGGCCGAGGCAGGCGGGCCACGAGGTCTGGAGATCGAGGCCATCCTGACCAACATGCGGAAACCCCGTCTCTACTAAAAATACAAAATTAGCTGGGCGTGGTGGCGCGCCAACAGTCCCAGCTGCTCCGGAGGCTGAGGCGGGAGGATCGCTGGAACCCGGGAGGCGGAGGTTGCAGTGAGCCGAGATTGCTCAGACAAGATTCCGTTTTAATAACAAAATACGAATTCAATACTTTTAGAAAATCAGCTTTTAGTGACCCCGATCCCCGATGGCTGGAGAAAAGCTGCCAGAATTTTTCTTGTCTACCGCAGAATTTTCTAAATCAATAAGGATGCTGTCTATCTTGGCTGTATTACTTCCCACCGTGAGAAAAGAGACGGTATATGGAACAAGCTTTTTTCAGAAAATTGGCAGTAACCAGCTTTGAAGGAAAGTTGGTTAAGTTGGACTTGCAGTTGGAACTTGGGAAGCGCTTTCCCTTCTTGCTCCCAGAGGAAGGAGACACAGAGGCACACTTCCCGGAAGTTCTCGCCTCAGGGGGTCCCTCTTGTCTTCAGCAGCCAGATCTCACTGCGCCGTCGGTAGGGCTTCACGGGAGGATCATAGCGGGTTCGGAAGTAAAGTCCCCGGTAGGTGGCTCTGCCCTCCCGGGCAGCTCGCAGCCAGGCGGCGTGCGCTACGTAGTCTGCTTCCTTGGCCTAACGCCGACACTGCATGGAGTAGACGGTGATGCCTTCCCTTTCCTCAGTCTTAACGCTTTTGTCACTGCGAGCCAGTGGGTCGCTTTGAAATTGTTCTGGAATCCGGAACCAAACTTTTAATTTCTTCTGCAGAGAGCCATCTTCACTGGGGAACACGGCAAAGGAGATAGGGATTGTCATCCCCACCCCAATTTCCTTGTCATTGGTGCCCGCCGCGTACTTTGCGGCCTTGGGCATTGCTTCCGGTAGAGGCGCATCCACGGGCTTAGCTGTCACTTCTACTGTGGCAAACTTGCCTCCTTCACAGGCGCTTTCTTCGTAGGAGGATTCTTCCTTGTCCCCCTTGCTTAGGACCTGTCAAGGCCACGCCTCTAGGCTTCGGAGCGGCGAGTTCTTGATGACGCCCCACATGCCCCACGTGTTGCAGGGGAGATGCTCCCGGCACGCGAGCGCTTGAGGTGGCGGAGGGGCGACGGCGTACCACGGCAGCCACCACGGGCCGCAGGGTGGCCGGGCGGCGAGGCCGCTTCATCTCCATTTCTAATTTGATCTTTTAATATTTCAGATTAATTTTTTCTATGTGTCTTTCTGCTTTTTTATTGGAGTTTTTATCTTCTTACAGCATAGTGAGAGTTTAAACATTTTTATAATATTTTTCTGGTTTCTGTAGCAAATTCTGTAGTAATTTTCTAAGGTGGATATTCCTTTTATGATAAATTGTATTTTTCATGCTAACCATTTTATTTTTTAATTAATTTATTTTTGTCTGTTATGTAATGCTAGCCTTACTGGGCTCTACTAACACGACAGAAACCCTGCTAACTTCTTATAACTGGGCAGTGAACTGAAATATGCCACTTTACTTCCTTTTTTTTTTTTAACCTGAATCTGGTCGCATGACAGCCCTTCACGAAATAACTACTTGAATTTAAATATGGAATTAAACCTTTGTTTTTTTAGAAAAGTAGTCCACTTCCTTCCATTTATTCATTAGCAGGAAGGTATTTCTTCAGATCTGGTATGTGATGACATGAGACATGCATATTACCCTCGATTTCCCTTTTGTTCTACAATTAAATGGTTCATAAACGTGTTCTTAGCCCACTCCCTAATGTCTAGGTTAATTAATCACAGGTAGTCCTGTAGATCTCATATGGGATTTCGATTTTTCTAATTTTTGTGAGATCTCAGATACTTCTGAGTTCTGTACCACCACCATACTTGTAATTCATTGCTGTTAAAGTTCTTGTTTCCTTTATCTGCCTACATTTTACTTGTGAGTTCTGAACCTTCTTGAATATAATCTACCACTGCCACTCCCAATGTGGATGGCAGAAGATTACTTTTATGCTGTTAATTTCTTACTGTAACATAAGATCTCCTAGGCTCATTAGAAACAATTTTGATCACTTCAAAATGCAGCACTGACTTGGTATTTTCTGTGTGGTAAAATGCCTTACACATCTTGAATAGATGCATAGACAAAGAGTCACTTAGCTCGCTTTTTTCGCTTGTGGTATTAACTGGTTATTTTTCATTGTTGTTGATTTGTTTTTTTAACTTTTATTTTAGGTTCAGGTTACATGTGCAGATTTATTACATGGGTATACTCATGTCACAGATATGTGTTGTACAGATAATTTTGTCACCAAGGTATTGAGCCTAGTACCCATTAGTTATTTTTCTTGGTCTTTCCTTCCTCCCATCCTCCATCCTCTAGCAGGCCCTAGTGTCTGTTCTCTTCTTTGTGTCTGTGTGTTCTCATCATTTAGCTCCCATTAATAAGTGGGAAAATGCTGTATTTGGTTTTCTGTCCTGTCCTAGTTTGCTAAGGATGATACCCTTCACTCCATTTATGTTTCTGCAAAGGACATGATCTCATTCTTTTGTATGGTTGTGTAATATTCCATATGTATCACATTTTCTTTATCTGTTCTATGAATGCTGGACATTTAGGTTAGTTCCATGTCTTTGCTATTGTGCATAGTGCTACAATGAACAAAATGTACATATGTGTCTTCATGGTAAAATGATTTCTATTCCTTTTGGTATATACCAATGGGATTGCTGGGTTGAGTGGTAGTTCGGTTTTTAGCTCTTTGAGGAGTCCTCACATTGCTTTGCACAATGGTTGAACGAATTTACACACTCCTTCTTACAGCATAGACCAAAAAAAAAAAAAAAAATCAACTCAAGATAGGTTGAAGACTTAAATGTAAACCCAAAACTATAAAAACCCTGGAAGACAACATAGGCAATAATACACTTAGCATAGGAACTGACAGAGATTTCATGAAGATGCCAAAACCAATCACAACAAATGCAAAAATTGACAAATGAAATCTAATTAAACTTAAGAGCTTCTGTACAGCAAAAGAAACTATCAACAGAATAGACAGACAATCTACATAATGGGAAAAAATACTTGGAAACTATGCATCTGACAAAGGTCTAATATTAAGCAACTATAGGGAACTTAAACAAATTTATATGAAAAAAAATCCCATTAAAAAATAGGCAAAGAATATAAACAGACACTTTTCAAAAGAAGACATACACATGGCCAAAACATATATTAAAAAATGCTCAACATCACTAATCATTAGATAAATGCACATCAAAACCACTAAATATTTTTAAGTCTTGTTCTGTCATCAATCTTATATTTAATAAGATATATCAGTTTTTCCAGCTGATTGAATATGAGTGTTAGTAATTATTAAATAGGAAGTTACTTGAATGTAATATTTAAGAGATCTATAGGTTCTAGAGTGAGACTGCCTGAACACTCATCAGTGTTCAGATATGTATTATCAATATAACTTTGGGCAAGTTACTGAACCTCTCTGGTGTTTACGTTTCTCATCTTTAGAAGAAAAATAATGCTCGTATAAAGTCTTAATGAGCTATTATGAAGATAAAAGGTAGAAAATCTACATAAACACTTAGCAAATGTTTCATCAGATAGTGCATACTCCATAAATTAACATTACTCTATCATCGTCGTTGTCATCATTAAGTGATTTTTCCTCCATGTGGTGATTGTGCTCCTAATTTCCATCTTTGATGAGACATTGGGTTTATCTACTGCTCTTCTATTGAGCACGTGATTAGTAGGAATCCAGTTCTTTAAGAATTGTTTTAAAGGGCATTTTTGTTTTGTACAGTTGAAACTTCCCCAAAATATTTGCATGGCGTGGCTATTCTAAATATGCTGTGGAATATGCAAACAAAATACAGTTTATTAGCAAATTATTTTTAAATGGTATATTTTTCTTATTCTCTCCTGCATTGGAAGACTATTTTATGCAATATTTCCTTTCATACTGTCCCCATTATCTCAATGAAAGCTCCCTAAGAGAGCCAGGGTCTTTTCCACAGTGTAAGCCAGTTGTTGGGCTACCTATGTATCCAAGGCCAAGTCAAGCTCAAAGCCTGTAAGGCTAGATCTCAAAGATTTGTATGACAGCGGTAGAGTCAGCAAGTACAGAAGACTTTGAAGCAGTACATATCACACTATGGATTTCCCTCTTGAAAATTAGTAAGAGCAGTGTGTGTTCAGAGCTTTCTCTCTGGGTTTCAGAAGTCACCTCCACAGTACATCTCATTTCAACCTAGCTACAAAGTAGGAATTCACAGTTACTGCTGAACCATTATATTTAATAAAACACAATGTATTCTTTTATTATAAATTTCACATGATGTGTCTAATTTGATGGGTTTTTTTTTCAGTCTTTTGGTAAGTTTTATAACATTTCTTATGTTAATAGCTAAAAAAAAAGTCCTTATTATACTCATTTATAAAAGATGTTTATCAGATTAACTTTTATCAGTCACCTTCATGTGCCCTAAGCATCACAACTTCAATAATTTTAATTTTACATTGGCTTTTTGTCCTACGCCATCTTTAACTGCCCTTCCCACTTATTTATTTACACCTTTATGTATATAATGTATACATATGGATGTGAATATTTACATAAATTATATATATTTATATATTATATATATAATTTAGATATATTCAATACTATATGTTGCAAGATAAATATGCTTAAATTTTCCAAAATTTTATATTCTAGTTGTGGCAATGTATTAAGACATGCTGCCTTTCCTTTTTACTCTTATTTTTTCTGCCTTTTGCTCAAACTTGTTATAAATTTGAATGTTATGAATTTTTTTATAAATTAACTGTCTTAGTCTGTTGTATGTTGCTATAACAAAATACCACAGACTGAGTAATTTACAAACAATAGACATTCACTTGGCACCTGGTTCTGGAGGCTGAAGCGTAAGAACATGGTGCTGACACCTGGCAAGGGTCTTTGTGCTGTATCATAACAGAAGGTAGAAGGACACCTCCCAAAACTTCTTTGTTAAAGTCATTAAAATCTTCCATAAAGGAAAAGCCCTCATGACTGAATTACCCCTTAAAGGGCCAACCTCTTAATACTGTTACAATGACAACTAAATCTCAATATGAGCTTTGAAGGGACCATACAAATCATAGCATTGACAAATCTTCTTCTAAATGTTAACATGTAACTTAATATAAACAGAGTTGTTAAAAACCAATTCAGATCACTCTGGTAAAGAAAAATAAATTATTTAAAGAAAGAAAATTCAACATCATAGAAAATGGTTTAAAAAGTAGGATGTCGGCCAGGCATTGTGGTTTAAGCCTATAAGGCACAGGCGGATCACTTAAGGCCAGGAGTTCAAGACCAGCCTGGCCAACGTGGTGAAACCTCATCTCTACTAAAAATAGGAAAATTAGTCAGGCATGGTGGTGGGTGCCTGTAATTCCAGCTAGTGGGGAGGCTGAGGCAGGAGAATGGCTTGTACCAGGGAGGAGAGGTTGCAGTTAGCTGAGATCGTGACACTGCTCTCCAACCTGGGTGACAAAGTGAGACTCTAAAAAAAATTTAAATTAAAATTTAAAAGTAGGATGTCATTCTTCGAATTCTACATAGTAAATTATAATTTTTAAAAGTTTTATTACTTTTTCACTTTCTCATTGAATTTTTGATGTATGCAAAATTATATTTTAGAAACAACATTCATTATAATCAGTAATTTGATAATTTTCTAAAGATAATATTTTATTTGTGAAAAATTCCCCTATACCTCCTCCAGCCTCAAAGGGGAAAATTTAGTAAGAAGCAGAGAAACTGAGAGAAGGAAGCGGGATCAACTGGTGAAACTTTCAGTAGCAAACATATATTGGCAATTAAAAATAATAAAGTCATTTCATAGGAAATTATAGACATTATTAATAAAATTTATATTAATGTTTTTATGGTTGTGCCTATGTTTTGAAAATGTAAAAATGAATAGTTTCTTAACTGTACAGCATGTGCCTAGATTTTCAGTTTATGTACTCTAAGAAGTTGTTTATTTCACTAAATAATTATGTTGTTACCTTAATGAAAACAGTACTGTGAAAAATTTAATCCAAATTTCAGGCTGTAGAAGGTACAACTTTGATATTATTAGAATTATGCACAACGTAGTCTGGAGCCATTTTGCATTTCTGTGTTGTAAAGACCATCTGAAGGCTTTTATAGAATATGGGATCTTGTAAAATTATAAAACAGATTACAAATAAAAGGGCTGGCTTCTCTATCTAATGAAGGCAGATGTTTTTGATTCCCAATCTACCTTTGTGTATGTATTTCCATAATAGCATGACATATAATCTTCTTGTCTCTTTGATATAAATGCTGTATGAGAGTTATACCACATCGCTACATAGGGTGGTTTAATAGTTAGACATAAAAATGAATTTCATATGTCTATGAGGAGACCAATATATTGTAGGTTGTTAAAAAGAATAAGGGCTTTCAAATATTGTTTGGTTCAAATACCACATCATTTTCTTGTTCTATGGATCCAGGCCACAGTAAGTGGTATCAAATTGGGAACTCTATCAAATATTAAAATATATTATCTCAAGAAAAACAAAAACTGAAAAAACCTAGGGAAATACTGCATTTTGAAGAAGGAAACAAAATATTCACAAAATTTTATTTGTAGGGGATGGAGAGAAAATATTTTGTTTATAAGGCTCTTGAAAATGTGTATCAGAATGTTGTAGTTATTTAATTTGGATGACTATCTGTTAACAATCGTCTCCATAAAGCTACCATACTAAACATAGAAATACTAGGGTGTAAAAATTGAAATTCTACTACTGAAAAAATTTCTTCAAATAGTGACACAGTTTTCAGATTTATTGCTTAGGTTCTGTTTGCATTTCTATTCTAAAACTCCGTTTACTATGGTTTCAGTAAAAATTTAGTTTAGGCTGAAACTTGGTATACCAAATAGGAGCTCTAGAGCAATGGTTGTTTTTACCAATTTTCCAGAAGATTGATTTGGATTGTTTTATGTTGTATGACTGTAAAAGAACAAAACAGAAAAGGAGTCACTTGCTGGATACTTTATTCTGTTTGTAACTCAAATCTTTATTTTCTTTTTTTCCTGGCAATTTGTACTATTACAAATGACACTAACTTATTTTAATATATTAAATAAGATTGTATGGAGCTACCAACAAATAAAATAACATTTGATAATAAGAATAAGAGTGGTGGCTGGGCGAAGTGGCTCACTCCTGTAATCCCAGCACTTTGGGAGGCCAAGGCAGGGGGATCACAAGGTCATGAGTTTAAGACCAGCCTGATCAATATGGTGAAACCCCGTCTGTAGTGAAAATACAAAAATTAGTTGGGCATGTTGGCAGGTGCCTGCAGTCGCAGCTACTAGGGAGGCTGAGGCAGGAGAATTCTTGAGCATGGGAGATGGAGGTCACAGTGAGCAGAGATGGTGCCACTGCACCCCAGCCTGGGCAAGAGAGAGAAACTCTGTCTCAGCAAAAAACAAAACAAAACAAAACAAACAAACAAACAAAAAAGAGGAAGTAGTCTACTCTCAAGCAACAGACAGCAAAATAAAATTTGATATTGAATCAAAGGTCATATAGGTAGAATTCTTAAGTACATCTTCCCATCAGGAGGACTTGGCTTATTGTACCGACACATCTAAACTTCCTAGGAATTAAGTGGGATACTTGGGTGGAGAGCACAGGCACTGAGATTAAAGAAAATGAAGGGTGACACCCTGTGGTTGCTGAAATCCTATCACATCACTGACATGGAATTTAGGTTAGGAAATGAAACTTACAGGTTGTGAATTAAATACATTTTAAGAACTTTTAAATGTGTGCAGTGTTTGTCTTGGCTAAAGTCTTATGAGAGTAAAATTTTATGCTTTTAAGGCATTAATTATATTAACATTGAGAATTTAAGTAGCCAAGTAATAGTTGAAGTGATTTCTATCATCCTGATGTAGATTTTTACTTTAGTACTTGTCTATAAAATATAATGAATTATAATGATAAAAATCACAAAGTAAAAAATATTCACTTAATGCAGGGAATTTTCTAAAATGTTGTTAATACGATTACAGAATAGTATAAGCTGAAGATTGATAATCCACGTATTCAATATAATCTAATAAATTACTAATGAGTATCTATACATACTATAACACGTGTAAGGCCTTGAAAAAAGTACAGAAATGTATATCGTAATCCCAATTTGGGGAAGTTTTATGTCCAATAAGTGAACTACAAAAAGTGTAAGAAATGTTGCATTTTAATGTTCTCTTAATCATGATTTAAGCATTCTAAAATGTGGCACGAATTATTACTCACAAGAAACAAATTTAAAAAAGATTTTTTTTAAAGTTTTCAGCAAGGAGTATGTTATCACCATTATAAATATAACACAGAAAGAAAACTATTAATGCAAGTATTCACAAACTCTTGCTAGCAAGTTCTTGAATAAATAATACTACATAAATTAAACAGTACTATTCTTATTAAGTTAATTTGGTTTAAAACTAATTAATATACAACTTACTAAATATGCTGATATCTTTTGTTAGAAATGGGTGTAAAATGTGTCTAAAATCCTCCACTTAATTGTTTCAGGAATTTTTATTTTATTTGGTATGAATCCAAAATACACATTTCTATGATTGATGAACCATTTGAAAAATCATTTTATCCAGAATTAAATCTATTTAATAGTTTTACTCATCAGTAATATAATAGAGTCTTATGCACAGCTAAGATGAACTCTTCCAGAATTTAGAGTTTTGAACTGTTAAATTACCTCACTGGTGGGTGGCAGGCAACTAATGGCTGATAGGGCATGACCTCAAAGTGGTCTACTTAAGCCATTAGCTTATTTTTAATCTCTGTGATATGTGAATAATAGCCCCTTTTTCTTTTATTACACATGCTCATTTCTTCTATTCTTCAATTATTCATTCCTAGTTTAATGTTTTAAAATGTTTGAGATTTTAATTTATTAGTGAAAAGGACATTCAGGTAATGATTTACATTTTATGTCCTCAAAGAGAAACTTTTTTAAAAACGTTGAATTCCTTTCCACTGACAATTTTACAATTCACTATTTGGGATCACTATATATTTGGGACCTGCTACATAGAAAAGTTAAATGATATGAATGGTCTTTGATTAACTACGGCCTTTTGTGCTTTGGGAAACTGTAAGGTAAAATGAAAATATTTTCCAAGTTCACTCATTGAGTAGTTCAGATCATTTTTCAGTGAACTACCACTTAGTTAAAAAAATTGTGTAGCATGATGTTTCTAGCTCTTTTATACTCAACAGTGTCTAAATGGGACTTTTTTTTTTCTTTTTTTTTTTTTTTTTTTTTTTTTTTTTTTTTTTTTTTTTTTTTTTTTTTTTTTTTGGCTTCTCTCCCATGGGGGATCCTGTGGAGAGATATTGAAGAGGACTTCCTAGTTCAGTTCTTTTTCGCTCTGTTCTTATCATACATAGAGTTTAGCTCGACGTTTCAATTCAATAGCTACTCACTGAATGCCTACTGTGCAGATAGCTATAACTCAGGGTGCTGAAATAGTGAGACAAGTTTCCTGCTCACAGGGAACCCACTGAGTTATAGTGCATTCCTCTTTGGACTATTAAAGGTTTTTCCTTATTCTTTTGTATTTGAAATGCTGTTTTAAAGTGAACTGTAGATGATATCATAAGTATTTATGAACTTGATTAACAGTGTGGATGTAGGATTTGCTTAAAATATTCTGTTCATGGAAAATCTTGTTAGGCAGCTCTATTGTTTAGAATATAAGCTATTAAGAAAATGTACACAATAAATAATCCATGTAGTAATGCTGGCAGTTTCTTGATCCTTAAGACTGTGTTGTCTGTTTTTAAATATATTCATATATATCAGTTCTAAAATTCTAAATGACATTTTTATACTTTCACTGTGATGTAGCATAGTATCTTCACCTTACAGAGGATTGAGACATATATCAGTAACTTGCTTAAGTTAATCTGATTAACCCTTAATGAAGCTTACATAAAACTTCATGTGATATGCTTTTCAGAGCCTAGTTTTTAGTTAGTCAAGGCTGGTAATAATCATAGAAATAACTCCAAGTATTGTAAGTTTTGGTAAGTTGAATTGATTGAAACATTTCATATACTAAAATATCTGGTTTATCATCAGGATTCCAAACCCCAAATAATTTTAGAATGTCATTGTATATGTATTTTAAGACAATTTATATACTACATGATATCATTCAGTTCTCATCATAATCCAAAGATAGAAGGAATCAGAAATTATTATCACCAGAAACCTGACCTCATATAAGTGTTTGGAGCTAAGTCTTTTGACTTCAAATCAGTATCTTTAACTTTATTCCATGAAAATAGTTTAAATATTAAAGTCTTATATTCGTATGTATTGAGCAATTCAGTTTGACTTTAGCGATGTTGTATGGTTCCAACAAACAGTCTGGCTAAAACAGAGTTAAATTCCTTTGTCAGGATTCACTAAAAAATGTAAGCTCTGTCTTTGTCCATGGAACCCATGTTAGAAGAAATGAAATTAAACACAGGAGGTGGGTAACATGTTCTATCCGTACAGTATCATGGCAGGAATTTGAGATTTTTTTCCTTTTGGTGACCTCCTTAGAAATGTGTGAACAAAATACATGAGTACATATAATATACATATATATTTTATACATATGTATACATGGAAAAAAATTATAAAATTATATTTAAATGTATATATTTATATAAGAGAAATAATTCTATGAATAAATCATTGTTTTGAAAAGGGTTCCTATTGTGGGAATAGCAAATTTGTGCCCCACTGTTTTCCTCTGGCAGCTAAACAAGGCACATATATCATGGCATGTAGGAGACAGAGTGTGAAATAGACTTTTTTAAAAATGTGCTATGTCCATATACAGCCACAAGCATAGACCCGCTTTGTTTTTCTCTTTCAATATAAATCAATTTTTAAAATATTTGCATGTGTAAATCTTGCTAAGCAATTAGATTTCACAAAGAATGACAGCAAAGGGGATACAATCATTTAGATATTTATTATTTGAGTGTGTGAGAGGATGTTTTTTAAAGATATTTAGAATCATAAACATTTAGAATTTTCCCAAAGGTTATATATTTTATAATTATCTGCTCCTCTCACAAAGCATATAGGAAAGGTGCAGGTAATTTAAAAATATATGGCATTTGGGATCACGCTCTTGTGTGGTAAATCTGTACATTGAATTTTAAGCTTTGATATCCTAAGTGTTCCTCCTACTCCATCAAATGTGCATTAAATTTTTTAATCATAGTTTTTTTTAATTTATATGCAGTTCTAAGAAATAATACAGAGAGCTCTCGTCTGCCCTTCACCCAAGAAATAGCTTGTAAATCTACAAAACATCATCACAATGAGGAAATTGACACTGACACAGTTTAATAGTATTATTTGGCTTTCATCAGTTTTATATGTATTCATTTTTGTGTGCATATGTGTAAGTATGTGTGTGCATGTGTTTAGTTCTAGACAATGTTATTACATGTATAGATTAATATACCCATCACTACAATCAAGAGACAAAACAGCTCCCAAAACACAAGGATCCCTTCTTCCTCTTAGAGCCACACCCATGTCCCTCTACTCTCTATCTCTATAAATGTGTTATCTCAAACTTCTTTTGAATGTTTAATCTGTTACAAATGTTATACGTTTCAAAACATCTTATATGGGTTCTATCTTTATATAGAGAGTTTTTGAGTGTATTCTTTATGTGCTTTTCATAGTGGTTGCTCTGGGTATTGCAATAAACAGACAATTTACACAGTCTACCAGTAGCAATATTTTGCTACTTTAAGTATGGAAATCTTACTTCCACTAGGTTTCTTTGGTGTATCCACCTTTTTCTTGTCTTGAGTATTCCTTCTGTATATGGTAGACATTATCAAAGTCATATGTTTGTTTTAATAATCATATATTTGAAAAAAATCTCAGGGGGAGAAGGGAAGTCTATTGTATTTTCTCATATTTTGTTATTTTTTCATTCTTCTTAATGCTTCAAGATTTCCTCTTATTAATAATTCTTTTAAGTTTGAGAAATTTTAATTTGTCTTTAAGACAGTCCTGCTAGAGGCAAATGTTCTGTTTTTTTTTTTTTTTTTTTTTTTTTTTTTTTTTTTTTTTTTTTTTTTTTTTTTTTTTTTTTTTTTTTTTTTTTTTTTTTTTTTTCTTCTAAGAACATATTTATTTCCCCTGACTCCTAAAGGATAGTTTTACTGGTTAAGAATTCATAGTCGACAGTTCTTTTCTTTCAGCAGTTGAAAAATGCACCACTTCCTCTGGCCTCCATGATTTTGAAATGGAAAATGTATTGTCATTTGAATTTGTATTCTCTTATAATTAATAAGCCATTCTCTTGGGCTCCTTTCAATAAATTTGTTTGTTTAGTTTCATCTAGTTTTCACAGTAGAGCTCACTCTTCTATGAGAAGTGCCCCCACTGATCTGACAGAAGGTGGAGCTCAGGCAGTGATGCTAGTTTTTAGCAATTTCCTTTTGATGTATCTTGACATAGATTTCTTTGGGTTTTTCCTACTTGGCTTTCATTCAGCTTTTTGACTGATTCTGTATCTTCTTGACTTTAGCCAAATTTGGAATGTTTTCAACCATTATTTCTTTGAATGCTCTTTTACTCCCATTCTTTTTCTTCTCTCCTTCTGGGAATCTAATGATACCACTGTTAGATATTTTGTTATTGTCTCACAGGTCCTTGAGGCTCTGTTCTTTTCTATCTTTTCTTTTTATCCTTTTATTTTCTCTTGGCTATTCAGATTAGGTGAATTATATTTGTCTGTCTTTGATTTTATCCTCTATCATTTTTACTGTACTATTGAGCCAATCCAATTGGCTTTTTTATATTGGTTATTGTATTTTTATTTCTATAATGTCCATTTTTAATACATTTTTTTTTTGCTAAGGTTTTCTGTTTTCATTTGTGTCAAGATAATTAGTAATTGCTTATTAAAGTATTTTTTAAATGGCTGCTTTAAAATTTTTGTCAAAAATTTTAGTGTTTGATTTATCTCAGTATAGATATTTGTTGGATATTTTTCCTCATTCAGTTATGATTTTCCTGGTATTTGGTATGACTAGTAAGGTTTTTATTATTATTATTATATACTGGATATTTTGGTTATTATGTTAAGAGACTCTGGATGCTAATTAAATTTATTCTAAGAAGAATTGCCCTGCTTAGGTATAACATGCCAGTCCTAGCTTTCAATTATGGGCTGTGGTTCTAATGAGAATTTAATTTTTAGGGACTTTGTGGTGCTATTTGGATAGGTTGATTTGTCTAGTTCAACGGAGGCCACACTGCTCTCTTCTGGTCCACCTAAGAGGGCAGAGGGGATTCCCCAGGCCAGGCTATAGGGTCTAGGTGAGGTAAAATGTGCTCTAGCTCAGCAGTCCTCAACCTTTTTGGCACCAGGAACCGGTTTTGTGGAAGACAATTTTTCCATGGATGCTGGGTGGTGTATGTGCGATATGGTTATGGGATAAAAGTATTTGACCTCAAATCACCAGGTATTAGTTACATTCTCATAAGGAGCATGCAACCTAGATGCCTCGTGTGCGGAGTTCACAATAGATTTCTCTCTCCTATGAGAAATGCCCCTGCTGATCTGACAGGAGGCAGAGCTCAGGCAGTAATACTGGATCGCTCATGCCTCATCTCCTACTGTGTGACCAGTTCTTAACAGGCTGTAAACTGATACTGGTCCAAGGCCAAGGGGTTGGGGACTCCTGCTCTAGCTTAAGAAAAGAGGATCACTTCCAGGGCTCTGTACTTGGTATAGAGACATCCCCTCTCCTCGTATACCCTCACTGCCTCACCCCTTACACACACTACCAGAGCTGTTTATCTGCTCATTACCTCTAGATGGAGAGGGGAAGTCTCAGGCACCCTGGAAGTTTGCTGTTAGTAAGCCTCCTACATCATTCCCCTTGCAGTAACCCAGTCTCTCCTGGTATCTTTCGATGGACTCTCATTTGATCAGCAGTAAAAATTAGTCTGCCTAGACTACCTTCTGTTTCTAGATTGTGACTGGGAGAAGCTGGGTCTGAACCATCTTTTACTGTTGTTTGGGAAGCTACTGGGGTTTTCCTTGGGTGCCAGTGTCTTTAACCAGTCCTACTCACTGTTTCTGCCTTTTAGAGTACTACTCCTTTAGCTGCTGCTTGCTTAATTCTAGACTTCACAGCTCTACTTAGTGAAGCACATAATGATAAGCTTTTTAATGCCTTTTTTTTCCCAAATGAGGCAAGTAGAACATAATTCAGCAAGATGCTAAAATATCTTCTGTGAAAATGAGTGTCTTGTGACAGAAAAGGTGATTCAGATGAAAGACTATATTAGCATACAGTACATCAGAGGCACAAACCAATCAGAGCAAATGTAAAAGTCACATAGTTTACAGGTACCTCTCTGCTCAATATCAGCTCAAGTTTAAATAGTTCAACTGCCTCTACTGCAGAGAATTTTTAATATGCCAGTATTTTTGTTGTTGTCTTGGAAGGCCTGCAGCAGTCACAGTTTACCAAATTTATCTGCCCATAGAAGTGAACCCATTTTGTTGATAGCTTTTCTTGGCACTGCAATTCCGTGAAAGATTTGCAGAGGAAAGCTAGGTTTATCAACATCACTATCTACCTCATCTCAAGTATTGTATTAGATGTAATCATTTAATGAAAAAGTTATTTCCAAAAACATTAAGGAACACCTAATTCTACTTTGAAATTTTTAAAAATCTGATAAAATATTTCAATATATTTAAACCTCCTTTTAAACTGTTCCAAGAAATAAGATTTCAATGTATGACCAAAGAAAACACTTATTTTATTGTGTATTTTAGAAAATACATAGTCTAAAAATGCTGTTTCTGATGTTGTTATTTACATTTTCAATATTTTCTCTTTCCAGCTTTAAGGGACAATAGGATCGAGCTGGTTCGCGCTTCCTGGCATGAATTGAGTATTAGTGTCAGTGATGTGTCTCTCTCTGATGAAGGACAGTACACCTGTTCTTTATTTACAATGCCTGTCAAAACTTCCAAGGCCTATCTCACTGTTCTGGGTAAGTGCAAGGGACTAACGCCATGTAATCACAAAACCAAACTGATATATATTTCTACAGCAATGTAATTCAATACAAAAATATATTTTGAAGATCGTATGAATAGATATGGTTTAATCCTTTCTCTGCTACATTTTAACAAAGGCATGTTAAAATCATTTAGTCACTTTCTGCATTTTATAAAGGGACAAAGATAGATTCAAAGATGTATATGACAGAAGCACACAGCTATTTTTTTCTTAGTCAGCAATAGACACTGGTTTTCTTGACTTCAGGTAAATTTTTTGTATCAAATCACCTGTATGTTGTATATATTCTGATCCTTTTACAAAATGACCCAATAATGAGCATAATGAGTTCAACTTGTGTTCTATACTGTGCTCCTTTAGTTGATCATGCAAGTCACCTGATAAGGCCTTTCTTGCAAACTTGTGGCTCTCAAATATGACCTGCTTGTGTATTTAGTGTATTTAAATGACCCTGACATTTCCATGTGTCTTCTCTCCTTTTAAATTTATATTTTCTAGATTCCTAAATGAAGTACATAATGCTGCTTGAGCTTCCAGCTTGCAGTTTTTTTGTGCTTTTATTCTCTAAATATTGGGCCATTTTCCCAAAGGTGAAAGTGACACAAAAAAGCAATACGTTTATACAGGTTCTAAGGAAATAAGGTTGTAGCTCCGAGCTGTGATTCCACAGACGTCAGTGCCCCAATCAGCTGAAATTGCTGCAGTTCATTGCAACACACCTGTGTACCCAACAAGTTAGAGGAATTTAAAGATTGATTTTTCCCCCCAAGCTTGCTTTCCTCTTTAGATAGATAAAGGCACAATGTTGCATTTAAAAGGACTAACACATGCTGTTCTTTTGGGTGGGAATATTAAAGTTAATCCAGATAGTGTATTGGTTTTGTGCATAGGATATAAAACATATTTCTTTGCAAGTCACTCTGAGACAATTTTATAAAAATCCTCACAAGTTTGCTATTAAATACAAAATATACCCAGTAAAATGGCGTATTTCAGGGTAACAACTCCCTAAGGATAATTTATTGTTCTGTGGAGAGCCGATTTGAAACTCAAAGAATAGATGACTGCTGAATTCAGTTTATTAAATGGTGATGTGGCATAGATTTTTTTAAAAAGAAAGCAGGTAATATGAAGGTGAAGACAAAATATGTTAAGAGTAGTATACTAATTTTTCATTTATCTTTGTTGTTCCTCTTGTTTAATTTGTATTTCTCATACTGCTTTCCAACATTCTTACAATTTATTCTTCTAAGTGGAATTAAATAGTACAATAAGAAGATTCTAGTCTGCCTTTATTATTGAATATTTTAGAAAAAATTTAATAAACATAGACAAGACAGCTGAATATTATTGCCTAGGAAATGTATAATATTCTACTACTTAACTCATCTGTGTACTATCTTCATATACAGTTATCTGCTTATTCATTGGATGATTAATGCTAGCAAAAGTAATAATGGTTAGCATTATTATACTATATAATTATACTATATTATACATATCATACTTCACAAAACCACAATTGCATTTCTTATATAAACTATATCAAGAGACATTTTCTTTTTTTTTTTCCTTTTTTAAATTTATTANACACACACACACACACACACACACACACACACAATTTGAACTTTCACCGAAATTTGAACTCTCTCTGACACACACAGGTGCACACACACACAGACACACTCAAACATACATTATTTAGGAGAGGAATAAGTTTATAAGGGAGATGGCTTAGTATTCAAGTATAAGAATTGTTTATGATGATTACTAAAATGTATTTCCCCATTGTAACATGTATTATTTTCTACATTAACTTCTATGAGACAGGTTTATGCAAACCATTCTGCTTATTTTAAAATTTTTATTTAATATTTATTTATTTTTAAGAGATAGGGTCTTGCTCTGTCACCCAGGCTGGACTGCAGTGGTAGGATCATAACTCACTGTACCCTCACACTAGGCTCCAGTGATTTCCCCACCTCAGCCTTCTGAGTAGTTGAGACTACAGGCGCACACCACCACAACTGGCTAATTTTTATATTTTTAGTAAAGGTGGGGTTTCACTGTATTGGTCAGGCTGGTCTCGAACTCCTGACCTCAGGTGATCCGCCCACCTCAGCCTCCCAAAGTGCTGGGATTACAAGCATGAGCCAGACATTTTCTACTTTAGAAGAATTAGAAAAGTCAGTGTACATACAATTATTGATGAATCTATTATACTAAAATTTATATTCTTGAAAAAATTACACAGAGGATAATATTCTTTTTAAGCTTTAAGAACTTTGAAATTAGGAAAGAAAGAAGCTAAAGTTAAATCATAATTTGGTAAGGAATAAAGAAATAGGTTTTGTGAGCTTTTTTCTTCAATGAAATTTGCCTTTTAAAATCTCTACATTATTAAATCGTATAATATATTGAATGGTTGTTTTCAAGGTAAAATTTCATAATTTAGGCCAGGAATGGTGACTTTGGCAGGCCAAGGCGGGTGAATCACTTGAGGTCAGGAGATTGAGATCAGCCTGGCCAACATGATGAAACCTCGTCTCCACTAAAAAATACAAAAGTTAAGCCAGGCACTGTGGCTCATGCCTGTAATCCCAGCACTTTGGGAGGCTGAGGCTGGCAGATCACTAGGTCAGGAGTTCAAGATCTGCTTGGTCAACATGGGGAAACCCCTTCTCTACTAAACATTCAAAAATTAGCTGGGTGTGGTAACATGATCCTGTAATCCCAGCTATTCAGGAGGCTGAGGAGAAGAATTGCTTGAACCTGGGAGGCAGAGGTTGCAGTGAGCCAAGATTGTGCCACTGCACTATAGCCTAGGGACAAAGCAACACTCCCTCTCAAAAAAAAAAAAAAAAAAGTAGGGTGTACAGCTGGGCATGGTGGCTCATGTCCAATCCCAGAACTTTGGGAGGCCAAGCTGGGCGGATCACCTGAGGTCAGGAGTTTGAGACCATCCTGGTCAATATGGCGAAGCCCCATTCCTACTAAAAATACAAAATTAGCTGGGTGTGGTGTCACACACCTGTAATCCCAGTTACTTGGGTGGCTGAGGGAAGAGAATGGCTTGAACCCGGAAGGCAGAGGTTACAGTGAGCTGAAATCATGGTACTACACTCCAGCCTGAGCAACAGAGCCAGACTCTGTCTTAAATTAAAANATACATGTGTATGCATGTGAATATACATTTACATATGTGCATATAGACATACCTATGTATGTATATACACACATACATATGAAGCATTTATTTTATTACATAGTAGTTTGTTAATCTTGATTGAACTCTTGTAAGTTAACCATTCAGTTCAGTTTCATGTGTGAAAGTAATAGACGCAATAACAAATCAACCCTGAAGATTGATGCTCATGTCATGATTTGCTTAAATTTCAGGTGTTCCTGAAAAGCCTCAAATTAGTGGATTTTCATCACCAGTTATGGAGGGTGACTTGATGCAGCTGACTTGCAAAACATCTGGTAGTAAACCTGCAGCTGATATAAGATGGTTCAAAAATGATAAAGAGATTAAAGGTAAAGAATAGAAAAATGAAAATCAAAATTAATGTGCTGAAACCAGCAGAACATGTTAGGAAAAGGCATTTTACGTTATTTTTCAAACCACCGTATCTCTTTCAGGTTATGCATCATTTGAACCCATTCTTAAGTAAGGTAATTTTACAAGGTATATTAATATATAAGTATAATCTCTGTGTCCCTCATTTTTCTCTTCTGTAAAATAGATTTAAAAACAAAAGCCTTATGGAAAAGTTGGGGGAATAATTAATTTAATACGTGAAGAAACATATATAGATTCATGCTTCATAGCAATAAGCAATTAGTACATATTAGATATTTCAGAACACATAAAATATTCAGGCTAAAGACAGAGAAACTGTATGAATTATTTCTCAACTTGGTTTCTGGAATTACAGAGTTCTGAGAATAAAACTGGTTAAACATCAGTAAATTCTTACCAAAGGCAAAACGTGTACTTGTCTCAGTAAAAATGCATAATTTAAATTCTCTAATTTAAGAATTTAGTTAAATTAGAGAATTTAAATTTGAACTCTCTCTCTCTCTCTGACACATACACACACACACACACACACACACACACACACACAATTTGAACTTTCACCGAAATTTGAACTCTCTCTGACACACACAGGTGCACACACACACAGACACACTCAAACATACATTATTTAGGAGAGGAATAAGTTTATAAGGGAGATGGCTTAGTATTCAAGTATAAGAATTGTTTATGATGATTACTAAAATGTATTTCCCCATTGTAACATGTATTATTTTCTACATTAACTTCTATGAGACAGGTTTATGCAAACCATTCTGCTTATTTTAAAATTTTTATTTAATATTTATTTATTTTTAAGAGATAGGGTCTTGCTCTGTCACCCAGGCTGGACTGCAGTGGTAGGATCATAACTCACTGTACCCTCACACTAGGCTCCAGTGATTTCCCCACCTCAGCCTTCTGAGTAGTTGAGACTACAGGCGTGAGCAACCATGCTTGGCTAACTTGTTTAATTTTTTGTAGAGATCATGCTATGTTGCCCAGGCTCGTCTTGAACTCCTGGGCTGAAGTGACCCTCTTGCCTCAGCCTCCCAAAGTGCTAGGATTGCAGGTGTTAGCCAACATGCTCAGATATTCTGATTATTTTTACCTATAATTGTGATACCTTATATCACACTAATTAATAATTCTTCATAATGGGCATACAGGCTTAGCAGATAAGATTGCCCATATTACTGAGAAATTATGGCTACAGTCCATACAATTCTTTTTTATCCATTTCCTATTTTAGTTACTCTCTTTCTCTGCATATTTTTCCCAAAAAGTCCTTATCCATAATTTTACCCTAATCACTACCCTTGCCTTAGTATTTCTAATAAATATACCTTATTGGATTACATTTTGAGAAATGCAAGTCCCAAGACACAAGTTAAACATCTTATGCTAAATTAAATTTCAGGTTACTATGTAACCTGATTCTTGAATCTGTCAAGACTCAGTAATATTCATTCTAATTCTGCCTCTAGGATATGTTAGTCTAGGCGTTTCTGGACTTGGTTAGATCTCTCTTTAATGGATGTTCCACACTGCTTCCAGAGTTATCTTATTAAACAAGAATCTGATCCAGGCACTTTTCTACTTAGGCATTTCTAATGGAAAGCCCTAAACTTTAGAATAAGTTTAAAATCTGCTTTCTGTAGCCTGTAAGAATTCTCCAGGCAGTGAACTCTTACATATCACATCTTTCCTTTTGTGTGAAGGACTTGGCTTACACTAAAATGCACTTCTTATATACTCTCCTTCAATGAATTACTTTATTACCTATATGTTTTTTCTTCCTAAATTCTGACACAATTAGTTAATTAGTTGCTTAGTCAGTTCTCACTTTTTTAGTATTTCATTTATGTTCCACGGATTTGCCTCTCTTGTATCCTCAGGGAGTTCATGTACTTTAACATATTAAGTACTTCATTAATATTAGTTTACTGTTTTTTCACATTGTAGCTGCATGACAAACCCATGATATACTCAGACATTTATGACGGAAGTGAATTTTTGACAACATTGGCCTCTATTTAAAGTGCAAAACAAATTTAATCATATATTGGGCAGGAGGGGAAAGAATTTTGTTCATATGAAGAAACATGAAAAGTTTGATCTTGTAAACAACATATTTTTAAATCATCTGAATCAAGATCAGAACAACAATTGAGACAGAATCAGGTACAGAATCAGAATATGGTTCTGTGCTGTATTGAGAACTTGTGAAGCTCACATTTTTTCTATGTTTTTTAATGCACTGCCATTTACAGAGCATTTATGTCTACACTTGCTTCTATCATCTGTTTATCTCTCTATCAATCTATCTATCCAATCTTATAATTCTTTAGCATGTTTATATCCTTTGTCTCCCTAACCAGATGGTGAGCTTGGAGTGTCATATATTTTATTTTTGTAAGTGTATATGTAAGTACAGTTAGGTAATGACAACTGCACAGAGTGAATATTCATTACAGTTGATGTTTCTGGATATGGTAAGCAAAATTTCATTCCTCAGTCCTGTAGCAAACCCTTCTCATTGAAAGAAGTAATCCACCTTTTCTTGCACTATTTTTCTTTTCAGGGATAACAATTTGACTTCCTATTACCATCTAACTGTTTTTACTATAATATCACTTGACACATTTTAAAAAGACACTCCCTAGTGTAAAATAAAGCAAATGGAAAAGACAGGCTAATCAAATCCAATTAAATTAAATTCAATAAAAAAATTTTAAAATGCCTCTCAATTTCGTAGTACTCTGTGGTGCATTGGTGGAGATGCAAATGAAGAAACCAAGAACCTTGACCTGCAGCTGTTTAAGATGTCTTTGGGGTTATCAAACATGTTATAGAGAATATTTTCCTGAAAGTAGAAACGTTTGTACAAACCTTTGTCTTTTCTCTATCACTACCTACCATATTAATTTTATATCTAAGTTTCTGGATAAAAGTCACTTGAAAGTGCTAGTTTATCTCATTTTCTTGGTCAGAATATATCCATACTTGATTATAGAACAGTTTTTCTGAAGCTGTAGCTGGCATCATCAAGTACAGGGCTTGCTGAATCTCAGATTATTGAGCCTTGATCCAAGATTTTCTGGTGGAGGAGGCCCATGGGCGAGCCTGAAAATGTGCATGTTTATCATTGTGCTAAATGTATGAGTGATATTGATGTTCCCGTTTCAGGATCACGTTGGTATAAAGAATATGAAATGAGGAGTATCAGTATACTATATAGAAGTCCTGCCTCTGTCTCTAAGCTTTAGTTTTCTCGTTTGCTGAATAAGGATATTGATGCTTGCCTCAAAGTGCTTTTGCAAGATGTCTGTATAAAACAATATGTATGAAGTGTTTTCAGAGTACAAGGAATTACTGAATACATTTTAGGTATTATCATTTTAATTCTTATTTTCAGGAAATCATGATGAGTTGTACCAGTTCCTGAATTAGTCCTAGAAATACAAACAAATAAAACAAAAATATTCCTCCCAGGCTTTCGCAGTTGAGGAAGAGATATAAAAATATAAGATGTTACAGGCACAGATATTTGAACTGGCTACATTTTGTACAGAAGAAGCAGATATCAGCTCTACCTTGTGGGAGAGGTTAAGGCTCAACCATTCATTGATGGATGCAGGCACTCAGTAAATATCTGTTTATTGAGTAAGTGTTTCTTAGTATAAACTGAAAAGTGACTGAGGCAAGTCTCAATCGATTTAGAGGTTTATTTTGCCAAGGTTGAGGATGCGCCCAAGAAAATAACACAAATCACAGAAGTATCTGTGCTCTGTGCCTTTTCCAAAAAGGGTTTTGAGGACTTCAATATTTAAAGGGGAAAGAGCAAGCAGGAAGGGAATACAGAAAGAGAAGGGAAAAAGGGGACTGGTGAAAGTGTAGGAAATAAAGCAAGCGGTTACATTCTTGTGAGACTTTGATTAGCTCCCAGCTCATCTACATTGTATATGAGAGGCAGGAGGGGAAAAGTAAATTATGCACTTGTCTCTCCCTCAGTTAATCTACATTTTACATAAGATAATCATATAAATAGATTAAGTGGAGGAAGAAGTCAATAATGCATTTGTCTCGGGTAGGCAGAAGGATTATTTCTAGTTTTTTTCTTGTCTCATACCTGTGAAGAAAAGCTGGTAATGTGCATTATCATGGTTAGATTTCACAGAACTCTGGTTAGGACTAGTTTATAGGGAAGGCATGTATTCTTAAAGATTATGGGACCAAAAAGGAATTTCGTTGTGAGCAATTTTGGAGGGAGACCATTTGGGGAGATACATGGCCCATTATTATGAGGCTATGTCATAGGTTTGTGAAATTATAGTTATCCGTTTGTGAAAAAAAAGGAAAGACTTTTTTTTTTTCATTGCTGAGTTCCCAAGCTTAACTTTGCCTTTGGCATAGTGCTTTTGGGATCCTGAGATTCTGTTTTCTTTCACAAAAGACTGGAATTCATCATATGTGTTTGGGACAAAAGTAGGTGTTAGGTCACTTTGAAGAAAGGAATTTCATATATCTATGCAGAGTAACAGCATATGATTGAAATAACTATGAAACTTTATGTGTGGTACAGGCATGAGAAGTAAACAAAGAGGCAGGGTTCAGTTATGTCGTGAAAGAGCTTTTATTCCAGATTAAGGGTTTGAAATTTATTCTATAAGCAATAGCGAGACTTTTTTAAAAATAAGCTTTAAAATGTAAAATGAAACAATCATAATTTCATCCAACTCTGTTTTTTATCCTCTCTATGTGAGTTTTACTCGGAAATCCCTTTGGTGCCTCTGGGCAGAGCTGCATCCAAAACCACAGGTAGTTTCACTGCAGCCTTTAATCTTCTGCATAGCAAGAAAGTGAATATCTGCAATTTAGTGTGAGAAAAGATGTGCATTGCCTTCCTAAGTCTGTCAGCTCCCTGAGAGCTTCATTTACATTAAACTTGTCATTCCATGTTTAAGTTTAGTTTTGTGCAGTTTGAGGATTTACTATTACAAAATCTCAAGATCATTTCTACCTAACTAGCTTTTACAGTAATGCATTAGGCAGCATTCTATGATAAACCTTAATTATCCACACCCTTGCATGAATCCTTCCCATTGTTTGTAGGAGATAATTGTGATATGATTGCCTCAAATATGTGACCTTATATAACAAAATGGGTTTTACAGATATCACCGTGGGTTCCTTTTGAATTCATCATAGGAAGATTATCAAGGTTGGGCCTGATACAATCAGGCGAGGTCTTTAAGTGGCATGGTCGGAGAGACATTATCTTACTGGCCTAGAAGAAAACACATAGCTCTTTTGTGAATTGTTTGTGAGTACCATGTGGCAAAGAACTGTGGATGACCTCTAGGAGCTGAAAGTAGTCACTGGGTGATAGCTAGTAAGAACATGGGGACATCAGATATACAGTGTCAAGGAAATTAATTTACTAACAACCAGGGAGCTTGAAGAGGACCCTAACTCAGATGGAAACTATAGCCCCAGCTAACATCTTCATTTAGCCAAGTGACATTGAGCAGAGGACAAGGCTAAGTGGTACCTTGATTCCTTACTCACAGAAATGATCAGTTAATAAATGTGTGTGTTGCTTTAAGCCATTAAACTTAACAGTAATTTATTACACAGCAATAACAGGAAACTGAGATCCAGAGAGATAGAATGTTTTTTCATTGTCACACATCTGACAAAGACTAGCCTTGAGTATTCTAATCCTAAGACCCAGTGCTTGAGTTTGGGGGAGAAGTCTGAAGACTAGCATAGTAGTTAAGAGACATTGCAAGCATGATCTGGTAAGTACCTGAACTAATGGGTGACAATGGAATTTTTCACAAGGAAATGGTTCTGAAAGAAAAGATAACTTTCAAGTGACTTGTTAATGATCCAGACAGATGGAGTAAATGTAAGGATTAAGATTATAAAATTCAGGTACCTAAATGACTTGGATAATGAATGTTTGCTTATCAAGAAAATGAAAGACAGTAGGATAAATTAATTCAGACACAAATTATAATATATTCATGATATGGTTTGGCTATGTCCCCACCCAAACCTCATCTTGAATTCTAGCTCCCATAATCCCCACATGTTGTGGGAGGGACCGGATGAGAGGTAATTGAATCCTGGGGGTGTATTTTTCCCTTGCTGTTCTTGTGATAGTGAATGAATCTCATGAGATCTGATGGTTTTATAAAGGGCAGTTCCCCAGTACATGCTGTCTTGCTTGCCACCATGTAAGACATGCCTTTGTTCCTCCTTTGCCTTCCTCCATGATAGTGAGGCCTCCTCAGCCATGTGGAACTGTGAGTCCATCAAACCTCTTTTTCTTTATAAATTACTCATCTTAAGTATGTCTTTATTAGCAGTGTGTGACAGACTAATACACTAGTGAGGCACTGCTGTAAAATTACCCAAAAAACGTGGAGGTGACTCTGGAACTGGCAGAGATAGGGGCATTTTGAAGGGCTTAGAAAATAGGAAAACATGGAAAAGTTTGGAATTGCCTAGAGACTTGGAGAGCTCAGAAAATAGGAAGATATGGGAAACTTTGGAACTTTCTAGAGACTTGTTGAATGGCTTTGATCAAAATGCTGATAGTGATATGGACAACTAAGTTCAGCCTCAGGTGGTCTCAGATGGAGATGAGAAACTTGTTGGGAACTGGAGTAAAAATCACCCTTGCTATGCAAAGAGATGGGTGGCCTTTTGTCCCTGCCCTAGAGATCTATGGAACATCGAACTTGAGAGAGATAATTTAGGATACCTGGCAGAAGAAATTTTTGAGTGGTAAAGCATTAAAGAGAAAGAAGAGCATAAAAGGTGGGAAAATTTGCAGCTTGATGATGCAGTAGAAAATAAAACTGCAATTTCTGGGGAGAAATTCAAGTGGGCTGCAAAAGTTCGTATAAGCGATGAGGAGCCAAATGTTAGTCACCAAAACAATGAGGAAAATGTCTCCAGAGCATGTCAGAGACCTCCAGGGCAGCCCTTCCCATCACAGGCCCAGAGGCCTAGAAGGGAAAAATGGTTTCCTGGGGCAGGTCCAGGGACTTCTGCTGTGTGCAGCCTCTGGACATGCTGCCTTGCATTCCAGCTGCTTCAGCCCCAGATGTAGCTAAAAGGGGCCAACATACAGCTCAGACTGCTACTTCAGAGAGTGCAAGCCCCAAGCCTTCATGGCTTACAGGTGGTGTTGGGCTGGTGGGTGCACAAAAGTCAAGAATTGAGCTTCTGGAACCTCTGCTGAGATTTCAGAGGATGTATGGAAATGCCTGGATGTCAAAGCAGAAATTTNATTTGGCTGTGTCTCCACCCAAATCTCATCTTGAATTGTAGCTCCCATAATTCTCATGTGTTATGGGAGGGACCCAGTGGGAGGTAAATGGATCATGGGGGAAGTTTTTGCATGCTGTTCTCGTAGTAGTGAATACGTCTTACAAGATCTGATGGCTATATAAGGATAATTCCCCTGCACATGCCCTCTTGCCTGCTGCCGTGGAAGACATGCCTTTGCTCCTTCTTTGCCTTCTGCCATGATTGTGAGGCTTCCCCATCCATATGGAACTGTGAGTCCATTAAACCTCTTTTTCTTTATAAATTACTCAGCCTGGGGAGTGTCTTTATTAGCAGTATGAGAATGGACTAATAAAGTTCATTTTTTAAAATGTTGCGGTTGAGACTGGGAACAGTGGCTCATGCTTGTAATCCCAACACTTTGTGGGGCTGAGGCAGTAGGATCAATTGAGCCCAAGACATGGAGACCAGCCTGGACAAAATAATGTGATCCTCTCTTTACAAAAAATTGTAAAATTAGCTGGGTGTGCTGACACATTAGTCTCAGCTCCTTGGGAGGCTGAGGTTGGAAGATCACTTGAACCTGAAAGTTTGAGGTTGTAGTGAGCCATGATAGCATCACTGCATTCTAGCCTAGGTGACATAATAAGAACCGGTCTCAAATGAAAGAGAAAAACGTTTGAGGTTGAAATAATCATACAGAATTTGAAAGGTATGCTTGTAGTAAGTTTTTGAAGTGACTTATAACTAGGACAGAGATTTTGACAATATAAAGATCTGCCATTCTGTAATAAGAAATGTTTAAGCCTTTTAAAATGGCTATTTCTCATTATGGGTAAAGTGTGCTTCAAACAGAACTTCTCTCCACATGTGCTCCCTGCCCTAAGAATACGCTGTGTATACCAGGGTATCCACCAGAGCTGGACTCTGTAGTGAGTCTGAAGTTTGCTAGTTATCTAATGATATTGCCATTATTCTATAAGTATTATTTACTTATATACCACGTGTTTCAAAATGTTTGACCATCAAGCTTGAATTGACATTAGCTATGTTTCCTTCTGTGATTAGGTTCTTGCCATACATTTTAATGTCAAGCAAAGGTAGTGCAGCTTCTAATTTTCAAGTTGGTGAAATATAGCATAATTTTACTGTAAGCTACTTAGTCAATAATAAATTGGCAGCTGGAAAAGACTGAATTTCTGAATGCCGTGTTTCTCAAAAAGTGGCTTTTAGACCACTTATATTAGAATCACCTCAGGGGGTAGTTTGCAAGCAGATTCCTGGTTTTAAAGTAGACAATAAATTTGAATTCCTGATTGTCAGGCCTAAAAATTCTATTATTTCTCAATTATCTCTGACGTTCCTTATTACCAGTAAAGTTTCAGAATCTATGAGATTAGAGACTAATAAACAAAGTATTAATAGGTATTTAGGAAAGAGAAGAAGGGGGTTTCTAAAGTACTAAGTTTAGAAAATGACTCAACATTCTACATATCTTATGAGTCCTTTCTTAGAGGAAGATTCTGTAATATGTAATCAGGATGCATGTTAGCATGTTATTATTTCTGAGAATTATCACAATAGTTGCTTTAACCTACATCTTAGTAATATTCTTTAACCACATAACTCTATTTTTTTATTTATTTATTGCTTGGTTGTTTGTTTGTTTTTGGATTAAGCTTTGTGGAAATGACTTGATAACTGGTAGATTATATATTTATTTACTTTATTTGATGTTGCCAACCTGGTTTTGTCCTAAGGACTCGTTTAACATCAATTTTATAAAACCGTAATCTGATTGAGTAAAATACTGTATTAACTTATAAACCAGAGATTGTGAATTCTTTGAAATTAAACGTAAAAGAAAAAAAGAGGAAGAGATTCGTGCCCCGAGTTTAAACTCCCTGCATCATGTATAGTAAGAATGAATTAAAAGTATCATTATTTAAACTTATAGTATATACCATAGATCTATTATTTTTATGTTCCTCTATTTACACATACTGCTTTGAAAGTGTCCTTGTCATTTTTATCCAGACTATTCTGGGCACTATATTAAGTGAAGGAGACAAATTAATATCATTTACACGTGGGGTGTGTGAATCTGTGTGTGTGTGCACACACCTTGAAGTTTTCTCAATGGTGTTAAATGCACTACCTCAAGACTTTCCAGGCAATACTAGGAGATACATAAGTCACTCTATGGAAGGAGGCAGAACAATTGTTATTCTGTTTGTGTATGAGTTGTTGAGGGGAAAGAACAATCATGAGAAATCGTTGAGAGGCTGTCCTTTTTCATATATGAAAAATATATGTTTATGTATCACGTATATAAATGTAGAATTTATATTATATGTAATTTATATGATATCCATAAAATAAATAAATAAATAAATAAATATTTTTGAGACAAAATAGTCTTGCTCTGTCACAAGGCTGGAGTGCTATGGCAGGAACTTGGCTCACTGAAACCGTCCTGGGTTCAAGCAATTCTCCCTCCTCAGCCTGGAGAGTAGCTGGGACTACAGGCGCTTACCACCACGCCTAGCAAATTTTTGTAGTTTTAGTAGAGATTGGTTTCACCATGTTGGCCAGGATGGTCTGGATCTCTTGACTTTGTGACCCGCCTACCTTGACCTCCCAAAGTGCTACGATTACAGGCATGAGCCACCTCACTTGGCCTCATATTTACTTTAAAAGAAGTTTATTAAGATATAATTGACAAAAATCAATCTATAGATATTTAAATTTTGCAATTTATTAAATTTTGCAAATTTCTATAGTAGTGAAACCATCACCACAAACAAGATAGAAATGTATTTATTGTCCCCAAAAGTTTATTCATATCCTTCCTAATACCTTCCTTTGCACCTTCTCTGTCCACCCTCTACCTCATTCTCAGAAAATCATTGTTCTGCTTCATGGTACAATAGATTAGTTTGCATTTTCTGCAATTTTGCATAAAAATAATCATAGAGTCTGTACATATCTTTCTCTTTTTGAGTCTCAGCATCAATATTTTGAGACTCATTCATGTTGTTGCATGTACATAGTTTCTTTTTTGTTTTCTTGCTCAATAGTATTCTATTTTATGGCTATGTACACCACAATTAGTTTACCCATTTACCTAGTGATGCACATTCAGGTTGCTTGTAGTTTGCAGATATTATAATAAAGCTACTATGAACATTTGTGTGTAAATTTTTGAACGTCCATATGTTTTCATTTTTCTTAGGCAAATGCCTAGAAGCAGACTAGTTGGCTTATATGGTAGCCATATATTTAATTTTTTAAAGACCTTGCCAATTTTCCAAAATGTTTTTACTACTTCACAAAATCCAATTTATTTATTGTACTACCGTTATATTTTACTTTTATGAATCATGTTTTAGTTTGGTATGTAAGAAATTTTTATCTAACCCCAAAACACAAAAATTATACATCTAAATTTTACTGTTTAGGTTTAGGTTTTGAATCTATTTTGTGTTACTTTTTGTGTTTTTAATGACTTTGTTATTCCTATCAGGTGAATTATTTCATGGTTGGTTTCTATTGATTGATTTATTTCCTCATTATAGACAGCATTTTCCTGCTTCTTTGAATGCATTATGTTTTTTTTTTAATTTTATTCCAAATATTGTTAATTTACCTTTTTATTGTTGTATGTTTTCATATTGCTCTAAATATTCTTTTTTTGTGTTAAAGCAAGTTTATTAAGAAAGTAAAGGAATAAAAGGATGGCTACTCCATAGGCAAAGCAGCCCTGCTCTAAATATTCTTAAGCTTTATTCTAGTCAAGTTATTTAGACGTTAGTCCTTTCAGAAGTATTTAAAAATGTATTAAGCATGACCAGTGCCCTCAGTTGTAAGTATTTTCTGTCTGACTGATGGCAATAGGCACTATTTACAGCCCTGTGTGAAAATCATATACAATTTCCTCTAATACTTTCAGATGGTTCTTGTCCCAGCCTCAGTTCCCTTACACAGATGCCCTGATTAGTACTTAAGTGAATACTGGAGGGGGCATTATGAATGTCTAGAGTTCACTCCTTGTCTATCTTTTTTTTTTGTACTCTGCTCTGCAAATTAATTTTGCCTTCTCACGCTCCTAGTTTCATCTCCTTAACTCAGAGAGTCTACCAAATTCTGCATGGGTTCCCCTCCATGCAACACATCATGTAAAATCTCTCAAGGTATTAAGCAGGGACCATTTTAGGGTTCAGCTCATTTATTTTCCATCTCTCAGAGATCATTTTTCATTATGATGTTCAATTGTCTTGAAAACAGTTGTTTTCAGGTGAGAGGTAAATTTGTCTCTGTTACTTCATCTAAACTAGAAGCAGTAGTCCTCACTTTTTGTTTTGAATTGTAGAGAAATATACCTTTATTTCAGTGGTAGTGTGTCTCAATCTTTTTGCTTGTTTAAGATTTATGAGAAATTCAAAAGTTGAAAATGAATGAGAGTGAAACATATCCATACTTATTTTGACAGGCTATTTTAAATTAAAAATGATGCTAGTTTTAAGGTTAGACATTCTTTTACTTACTCACAGAAATGTAGTGCTGTTATGAATTCTTATACATTGTTGGAATGGAAGAGAAAGTTTCACTATGTATATTGTGAGACAAATAAACAAAAAAGACATTAAATCCAAACAGTTTATCATGAGATTACATACTGAAACAATTTTATTTTTAAAACTGGGTTTTACTTAATGTCAAGTAATTGACCAAAGAAATTGTTTCCTTTTAATCTTGTGCTTAATGAATGCTAATCAAGGTATTTAATTTAAGGGTTAAACCAAGTGCCCACCGTAATCATCTAGGACTTATAAGCCCACGAATAATCCTGACATTATAATAACAAAAATATTCAAATTTGCTAGCTGCATAGCTCACATCTAGTGATGAAGGGACTTAGTTACTGCTCAAGTTTTCTTCAGGTTGTTTCCAAAATGTCATTTATGTCTTCTTTATGGGCTAAGAAAAATGCCTCTTTCATTCTTTAACTTTTGATTTTTCATAGAAATTCACTTCATAATCTTTGTGGCACACAGAGGAAGAAAGTAGCTGTTCCCATTACCTTTGGCTAATGACCTTCTTTGAATGCATAAGATATTTATCAAAATTTATGAATCATATTTTACTAAAAGTTACTCATTAATTATGTGACCACCCCATCTCTACTAAAAATACAAAAATTAACTGGGTGTGGTGGCACGTGGCTATAATCCCAGCTAGTGGGGAGGCTGAGGCAGGAGAATTGCTTGAACCTAGGAGGCAGAGGTTGCAGTGAGCCAAGATTGTGCCATTGCATTGCAGGGCAACAAAAACAAAACTCTGTCTCACAAAACAAAACAAAACAAAACAAAACAAAACAAAACAGATCACAAAAGACATCAAATCCCATTTTTCACAGTAAGATCAAACTGATGTCTTAGTGTAGCAGTATCAAAATGGGTTGGTAAATTATCTTTCCTTTGCATTGGTAATGGGAAGTGGATTGAGATAGATTATTTTACTTATGTTATAGATTACAGTGAGATTATGATATTTAAGTGTATTTATTGACTACTATTTTATTGACTAGTTTGGAAGCAAATACACTCTTTCCTGAAAGTAGACATTATATAAAAAGTCTTTCATGGTAATATTCCAAGAGAATAATCTATCTTACTTTTCCTTCACATTTTTATCTTCAATCAATAACTCTTTAAAGTGTTACTTGTATACCTCCCAAATTGAAGCCAAACATGGGGTTAGCTATTTTTATTTATTTTCATGTAGAAACATTATTGAAATATAATTCATGTCATCAAATTCATGTATTTAAAGTATACAATTGAATAGTTTTTACTAAATTCACAGAACTATAAAACTCTCACTGCAATCAATTTTATACTTTTGTTATTCTACAAGAAATCTCTTAATGATCACTCTGGACTTTCCCCCAACTGTCTCCACCCTAACTCCTATGCAACTACAAATCTACTTTCTGTCTGTATAAATTTGCCTACTATGGACATTTCAGCTACAAAAATACATAATATGTGTTGTGATTAGATTAGCATACACTAATATCATCTGTGCTGTAGCATATATCTGTACTTTATACTTTGTAATTGCCAAATAATATATCATTGTGTGCATATTCCATATGTTATTTATTCATTCATTAGTTGATGCACATTTGGGTTTTTATGCTTTTGGACTGTTACTTTAAAACTCTGCTATAAAAATTTAGGTGCAAGGATTTGTGTAGAAATATGCTTTCAATTCTTTTTTATATATTCCTAAGAATAATAATACTGGGCTATATGGTTTCTGCTTCATATACCTTAGGTGCTCTCTTTATATACATGTATAAGTATTTATAATTGTTATATCTTTCTAATGGATGGTCTTTTCTGTCATTTTGAAATGTTCTCCATTATTCTAATAATATATTTTATTTTTAAATCCACTTTGATATTAATACAGTCACTCTAACTTTCTCTTGCTTACTGTTTGTATCATATATTACTTTTTATCCTTTTATTTTCAATCCATTTGTATATTTAAATCTAAAGTGTGTCTCCTATAGAAAGCATACATTTTGATTATTTTAAAAACCCAGTGTTATAATCTCTGCTTTTTGATTGAATTTTTAATTAATAATTAAATTATTTAATTATTACTTCATATACTGTTATGTCATTAATGAGGCTGAGAAAGCAAGGATAACAAGTACCTAAAATTTGTTACATTAAACATATTATATATGTTTTTAGTTCTCAATTTCTTTCTGCAAATTCAAGTTACCACCTAGAATCATTTCCTTATTCTACTAAAAACTTACTTTTATCAACTTTTGTGCTGTTATTGTCAAATATATTGCATTTTCATATGTTGCAGTCCCTATACTACAATAATATATAATTATTTTACATCATTAATTTTGTTTTCCCGAAGAATCTTTGTTCTAATTATTATTTTTTAATCAGTTAAGAGAAGAGAAGAAACATACCATTTTAACATCTTTTTAATTATACTGTTACCTTTACTGTTGCTTTTTTTTTTCTATCTGGGATCACTTGCTTTAGCCCAACTTTCTTTAACATTTCTTATAAGGCATGGCTGCTTTAATAACGTCTCTTAGATTTTACCTTCTTTTTTGAAAAATAATTTTATTGGATATAAAGTTCTTATTTGACAGTCTTTTCCTTTTTTGCACTTGGGATATGCTACCCAACTCACTTCTAACCTTCATTGGTTTTGATGAAAATCAGTTGTCAAGGGAGTTCCTTGTGTTTTGGAGTTCCTTTGTAAAAGTACCTGTTTTTGTTGACTTATTGATTATTGATTCGGATGGGCTGTTTCTATTGCAGTGTGAAGCCTCTGAGGTCATTCTTTAGGAAGCACAGCCTTTTGCACATGCAGTCACCCTGGGATGATAATGGCTTCAGTAGCAGTCTCATTGTCTTTTTTCCTGTTGTCTCTGTTAAGCTCTCTGCTTATGTTGGTACCACACCCAGTGATTCCCCTTCAATATTTGTCACCTGGTTGTGCTACTAATGCTATGTGCATAAGTTGTTTAATAGCTTGATTTATTTAAATTCAGAATCCTTTGCTGGGCTTTTTGTTTTGTTTTTGTTTTTCTTAAGGCCGGTCTTTGAGATTTTCTTTTACCTGTGATGACAGGAAGGCCCTTGCTGACCCTATCTTTCTGTGGTTTTCTTTTATAAAATAGCTGGCCTATGATTTGGCATGCTTATCTCATGTAGACACAAGGGCTTTCTTACTTGCTTTCCTCCAAAGTCTCAACTTTGAAGTTCTCCCAACTCTGTTCCAAATAGTTGGTTCCCTTAGAGAGAGCTTCAGAAAAACACTTCCCTGGGCAAAAATATGGTAGCTTCTGATCTTCTTGCTTTGTCTCTTCTGGATTGAAATCTTCCCTCTATGAGTGAGCTGAAGTGAGAGCTATTGGGGTCCCTTTATTCTTGGCATATGAGGAGGGGCTAGGTGAAAGAAGAGAGCCCCAACCTTTCAACCACGCCGCCTGGAATTTTGGTTCTGCAACCAAGAGTAAGAATGAATGAAATAAGAAATGCTGGCCTCCTGCCTCTTCTGGAAAGTGTTGTAGTCCTTGGTTGAGGAAACATGCATCTCCATCTTGAGTACATCTATCCAGATTCAGGTTTTCCTCATGCTAAGCCGAGGATGAGGCTGAATTAGGGAGCAAGTCATGGTTCAAGTACCGCAGACTCCATCTGTTCTTACTAAGATTTGCTAGTTTTTTGAAATAATTATTTGTTCATTTGCTATATACCCTTAGCACATTTTTCAGAGACCTTAAATATGTATGTGTGTTTTAAAATAGTTTTCACTAGTTATGGTTGTTTAGCTGGAGAGAAAGTCTGCAGAACTACTTATTTAGCATGATGTTCAGGGGTTGTCCTCAATTTGTTTTTAATTCTCATATATTTTCACAAAATTGACTTGTAAATTATTCTAATTTATCTTCTTACAAATATATTCCTCTCTTTATTTCTACATATCATTTTGTCTCTCACTTCCTGCTAATTTTTCATAGATAAAATTTCTTCATTTTTTGCCTCTATAGGAGGTGAAATTATTTAATAATTTCCCTTTCCCTGTAAGTAAGTATAGATAATGGTTAGTAACGTTATTCTCCTTTTTTCTTTGTAAAATTTCTATGGAAAAATATATATAAATTGAGAGGATTTAATAGGTAGGTGTATTTTTAACTTAGTAATTTTTTATTTAGTTTTTTTTTTTTTCCCTTTTGTGATATTGCTAATCTCCTTTCTTCCACCTTTTGTCTATGGTTAAACACCTGAACTCCCATCTCTAGGAAGTTCTGATAAATGGAACTCTAATCGAGTTGATCTGGATTAAGAATTATACTGGCTGTGGAAAATAGTGAAGATAGAACTGAAAAAAAAAAGACAGGGTAAATATAGATCTGAGTAAAAGAGAAAAGTTACCATTCTATTCAAGAACAACATGTGGAAAATAGCAAAACAATAGACCATCAACTATATGGCATAAACATTATTAATTTATATTTAGCATGCCTAATTCCAAATATTTTGTCATATCCATTTAGATTTTGTACTCTTCCAAAACAGAGACTGATAAGATGATTTAAAAAGAGATATACTACAAAGAAAAGGAATTAAAGACTGATAGCTGTTCCCAAATTATACACATTGACATGGAACAAATCTACTTACTAGGAGGAAAAGATGCTTTACCTGGCTGATTGCAACCATTATTTTAATTAATAAGAAACTTACTTTTTAAGCATCTATGATGTTTCAGGTACTGTCCTAGATGCTGGGTATAAAAACTATAGAGAAATATAAAAATTAGCAATTTCTGCAAAGGAAAGAAAGAAAAGAGAGCAGAAGAGAGAGAAAGAATGAAAAGAAAAAAAATTAGTAAAAAAAAAATAATAAAGTTGAAAATTTAATCTAGCCTTAATTTTATAAATACATAAGTTATATCAAACCTTGTGAATGTCCCAATGGGTAATTTTAATTTTTAAATGATGTGGTTCTCAGGATACAAGTTAACCTGTTGAAAAATAATTTAAAACACTCTGGTAGGATGTTGTACATAGAAATATTGTAATGTATTCAGAAACTTTTTTTTTTTATCACAAGTGTCTTACTGATGTAAGAGATTCATTGATACATTTTCACTATAGATATTTGAGGTACAGGTTGCTAACTCTTACATGTGCTGAATGCTGCAGGACTCCATGAAACAAATAGTTTGATTACCAGTAAACTGCATCATCATAGATGTTACAAAGAAGTCACACTTTCCTGCTGCTACAGAAGTTGTTCAAATGCATGAATATTTTTATTTTCTTAAAGCTTATTCTACTAAATAGACTTAAAATATTTTTCTTTCATATTTTATTATATTTTGGACATGCAATAAAACATCATTTTTAATATATTTGAGAAGAAAGGGCATTCTAATGTAGACAAATATAGAGACCACCCTGAGGCTTAGAGTCAGATTTTTTCTATATATATAAATAAAATATGTTAGTCAGATTTCATATATATATGTATAATATTTTTACATATATATGAATTCAAATAATTAGAAGTATATATATATATATTTAGAAGAATTTTACATATAATTAGAAGTTTTCAAATAATCAGTAGTGTATATATACTTAGAAGAATGATATATAGAATTAGAAGTATATATATATATATATATATTCTTCTAATAAGAGATATACTAATATATATATATACTTCTAATAAGAGATATACTAAGTATATATACTAATAAGTATACTTCAAATAATTAGAAGTATATTTACATATATACTTCTATATATAGTATATATAGTATATATATACTTAGAAGAATGATATATATAATTAGAAATATATAAGTATATATACTAATAAGTATATATCTAATTATTTGAATTCATATATATGTATATGTATAATATTTTTCAGTTTAATGATAGAACCTTTTAGATTCAGTGATATATATGTATATGTATAATATTTTTCAGTTTAATGATAGAAACTTTTAGATTCAATGATAGAACCTTTTCAAGAAAAAGGAGTGCACAGAATATAAAACCTTTTATTGGAAGAGGTTACGGGTGAAAGTTGATTTCTTACATGCAAACTTTGTTTAATGGCCCTGAGACTCACTCAAGCTACTCTGAAATGAAAAGCGATATTGTAAGATTTCATCAGACCATTGTCAAGTGAAAGGAGCATAAGGAAAGCTGATTATAACCATAAAGTTTATTCCCCAATTTGAGGAGTTCATTGGATGACTTAACCCCTTTTCTACTTCAACTGCAGCCAGCTAACTGCCTCTTGCTCTATTTTGTACATTGTTTCTTTACCTCATGCATCATGCTCCCTCATTTGATTAGCCTAAAAATGTCTTTTATAGAACATGTTGCAGGATGTATGTATGTGTGTATATATGTACGGGCATGTTTATCTAGCTTCTGATTATTTGAATTCTTCAAGTTCTGTAATGTACATTCAGATATATGTTAATAGAGAATATGAAATAGGCTAGTTAAGTTCCTCATATAGTTCGGAGCACCATGCTTGCCATTCTGTAGACTAGAACCCTCGGGTCAGTTACCTCCCTGGGTTTAAGCACATCTAACTGGAGTCACATTTTACCAAATGTGGCAATCTATGGGCAAAGAATGTCTAAGAAAAAATCATTATGGAGGGAGATATACTATTAAAATACAAAACCCACTATGGCAGACCTTACAAATGCAAATCAATCGAGCTCAAGCACTATAGAGGACTAGAAAACTTATTTTTACATTTGGATATAATTTTTAGTATTAATATTTATGACTATAATTTTGTTAGTTATGAAAGACTAAGGAATCCCTAAGAAAATATTGTGGTCTGGGATTAGACTTGCAAAAGGATGCTGTTCCCTCCCATCTCCACCTCTTTACAGGGTTTTATATTTATGAGTAATTGGTAAGCTGTGAACTGAGCCCAAACTGTCCAGGATAAATTCCACATATTGTACAGGATATAACCTCACAGCTTATGAACAAGCTGTGTAAGTCAATAACAGGAAGAACTGGTTAAAATGGACAAATATTGCTCATTATTTTAATTGTGCGAAAATAACAAATCATATTTACATTGCTGCTGATTATTCAAAAAAATGATAGCTAAAAGTAAGAATATCTTGAGGACAAGTTAATCTCTTTTCAGACTGTCATGGCAAATTATTAACAAATTTCCTGAATAGTCATTTTTCTCTGAAATAGTCTATCTCCCACACTCCTTTGATAGAGATATCTGATGGACTGAGGATCAGAGAGGAGATCTTATATTGCTAGTGCTTAAATTGTCTTTCTCCTTGGTATTTTCAACATATCTATAGTCTTTATAAACATTAAATGATATATTTATGTATCTGGCTCCCTCAATGGATAGGTATTTTTAATTTTTCTTTTTACATACAGAATTCAGCATGGATCAAACATATGGCAAGATTTCAAGGTTTTTATGTATAGCACTAATGGAACATGTGGGTTAAAGTGATCTCAGACTTCACCTTAAGAGATATATTTTTGAGACAGGGTCTCACTCCAGCCTGTTACCCAGGCTGGAGTGCAGCGGTGTGATCACGGTTCCCTGCAGCCTCAGTCTCCTGGGCTCAGGTGATCCCCTCATCTCAACCTTCTGAGTAGCTGGAACTACAGGTGTTTGGCTAATTTTTTAAATTTATTTTTTGTAGAGAGGACGTCTCCCTATGTTGCCCAGTCTAGTCTTAAATTACTGGGCTTGAGCAATCTTCCTACCTCAGCCTCCCGAAGTGTTGGCATTACAGGTGTAAGACCCCTTGCCTGGCTCTTAATAATTTTTGAAGGAATTAACTCATTTACTGGATGCTCTTTTGATTTGGGCAACCCAGATCATAGTATTCTTCTAAGGTGCAGAACTAAATGTAGAATTAATGAATCACTTAGCAGAAAATGATCTATGACGTTAACAATAATTTTCAAAGGAGATGATCTAGTCCTTGTTGAATGCCCTCCTGGACTGAGCAACACAGTTCTTAGTGTTCTTCTAAGGCATTCAACTTTAATAGATATGTTACTCTTATGCCACCAAGCAGTGACTAAACTGGATCTAGTATTTTTGAGGGAGACTGTTTATAATTCATGTTGTTCTCAAGAGATTAGCACAAATACAAAAAATACAGATTAACATAAAAAGTGATAATATTGAAAATAGAAGAACAGCTAAATTAATGTAGAAAAGTAGGATGAAATCTAAAGTGAGATTATTCAGCAAATTTATTTTGTAAAGTTTTTTATGTTTATAAATGGTGGACCACAAAATTATATTAGTAACTTTTAGCTACTACAAAGAATGAGACATGATCAGTTAATTATCATGTCCACAAACCAGTCATAAAAAAGACCTAACATTTCCTGGTACTGAGAATAGAGAGAGAAAGTTTATCTGAATTTATATGCTTTAAATAATGTGCATGTATTAAATGTAGTTGTTCCTAGGGTACGTACAGCAAGATATATATACCTGGTTCTTGTAGCACCTCTGAATGTAGATCTGTGAAATAACAGTTAAGATAAATTTTATGAAAAGCATTGACATTTTACTTGTCTGGGTAAATTGAAAACAAGACCTTAACATTTAGATAAATTAAGTGTCTCCTCTTAATAATCCTCCATAAACATTTTTCTCATCTGACCTTTTCAGATCTATTAAGAATAGCTGAATTTCAGTACTATTCCTTGCTAAGTGGAATAGTTATCCATGTTGCCAATTAATGCTGGGGCCATACCTTTAAGAGTCAATTATGAACCAGGATTATGATTGGTATTCCCTTAAAAAAGTTGAAAATGATAAGGCCTTTTAAAAATCTACCGTATTTCAGACAGGAGTTGTACGAAGGAGTTCTCACAGGCAAGAAGGAGATTTGCCTCAAGAATTTGTTTGACATCTTTTTCAGTGCACAGATGAATATGGGTTATGAGACTCCAAAGTTCTACAGTATAAAATACAGGCTACTATGATTGGTCTGGAGACAGTTTAAAACAAATACAAAATAAAAACTTTACTTGAATATTAAAGAAAAGTGTTTTGCAAAATACCTTTGGATACTTAACCTTAGGACAAAAAAATATTGACATTTCCTCTAAGACAAATTTCCTTTAAAATATACATCCAAGTTACTGAATGAGTTAGTCAGACATAGTTACTTTAGGTCAGCAAAGAAAGAAATAATGGGGAAGTTGGGTATGTTCTAAAAATGACATATTTAGTTTTAGAAAGTTTGACCTATAGAACTGTGAAGCAGTAATTACAAATGTCCAGTTCTCCACTGAGTTCATTCACTCCTAACTTTTGACAACAAACCAACTCTCACATAATACATCCATTTTCTGTTCTCTGTGAGATGAGGTCATGAATCTAGCTTACTGGTTATGGTACAAAATCACTGAAGTAACACTGACAACAGTTACATGGATTCAGACTTACTTCCTCGATTTCTCCCCCTGAAACTATCATGGTATTCATCAAAAATCCCTTTTACAAACTCTACTTCTGAAAATAATAATAAAGCACAAATTTTATATAAGCATCACTGTTTGGGGCACACTAAGACCATGCTGTTTTGCTCATGGTCAGAGAATTCAAGGCCCAAATAGGAGATGTCAATTAATATCCTACATAATTCCTAAAAGATATCTCCAAATGATGAGAAAGTATGACAGTTTCAGTTTCTAAATCCTGCCTTGTTCTTAGTATTCTCTTGAACTTGTAATGGATTAAAAAGGGCTGGCCTACCCTAGGTACATGGCTGATAGATCTATTTCAGGATACATGGAAAGTATTTCACTCTATAAAATAAAAGTATCTTATTTTCTACTCTGTCAAAATAACATCAAATTTGCAAAAGCGGAGAGAGCAAATAAACCAAAAGAGTTGTGATTGTACTGCTTCAGGTATATTAGAGCTACTGAGGAGACAAGGCAACTTCTCTAGGAACTTCACTTAAAAGGAATTTCTTTTTCCAAAACTTCCATCTTAAAAGTGGCCAGAAACAAGTTATAGAGCCTGGTGGCCTAATATTATAAATCTCAGAAAGATGGATATAAAAGTGTCTCTTGAAATCTGATATTTGGTGAAAATATTTGAATGTAAGAAAATCCAGATGTCTTGGCTTTTTTCTCAGCTAATGTGACTCAAGGCATTTAAACTTATTCATTTTGGGTGTTGTAACACTTGAGCTTACATTTGCTATTTCTTTTTTCACCTTAGCTATTGCTAAGACAAAAGATCTAATATCCTGAATATAAGGAGATTGCTATTCTACAATGCAAATCTTATAAAGATAAATAACGAAGAAAATAAATAACGAAGAAAATAATAGAAAGTCCTTTACCTTGAGACTTTACTAAGAAATGTTTAGGCAACTAATTTTTATTGAGAGGTATACTTGAGGAAATTTTCTTTAGGTATATTTAAAATTTTTATTATAGAAAATTTCTGACATGCAAAGTGAGCACAATAATAGAATGAGACACTGCATGCCGTCACCCAGTTTTAAGTGTATCAACATTCAGCCGTTTTGGTTTCATGTATCCCTCTACTGACTCTCCAGTCAATGATAATTATAATAGCTTATAGTTGTGATTTTTGAGGGCAAATTTACATACATTGAAATAAACTAATCTTAACTATAAAATTTTGACAAAAATTACAAAGCAGACGTACTCACACCCCTTTTGACATAGAACATTTCCGTAACTCCAGAAAATCCAAATATACTGTCTCCCAGTCAGTTTCCCACCACGACTCACCAAAACTGACCACTATTATGACTGTTTACTATTTACATGTCCAGAAGATCTGCTAGAGGGAGTAGGAGAAGGGGCTGTGTGGATTATGAAAGAAAGAAATTCTGAAAGTTCCTCTGTTTATTGTTTGTTCTCAAGGTTTTCTAGTCATTTCACTAACACATTAGATAATATATAGGATGTGCATATTTTGAAAAATGTAAAATGAATATAGATATATATAGTATATCCAATGGAAGTTTCTGAATAAAAACAAAGAGCAAGAGAGAGAAAAGAGAAAAAGATGGGAAGAGTAAGTCCCATCATTCCCAGTCCACTTTTTGTTATGTCTCCAGTGTCAAATGTTTGCACTATACTCTTGCTCCTCAAAATATGGTTTGTGGGCCAGCAGTAGACTCTCAGGCTCCACACCCTAACCTACTGAATGAGAATCTGCATTTTAACAAGATCATATGCGCATTGCATTTTGAGAAGGCTACTCTTGATCACCATGTAATACAACTGGCATGCCAAAAAAAGGGAAAAATGGATAGTACATGAAAGAAGAATACACATGGTATCAGTAAATAAGCTATGCAACATAAAGTACCTTTCTGTGGCTCTATAACTCTGTAATACATCAGTTATTTTAAAAACATAGAAAGGGAAAATAGACATACATTTTAGGTATCTTTCCTATTTGTTTGGGGAAGAAAGTCAACCTAAAATATGAGAAAAGATATGATTTCTTCTTTTCAATGTTTCTTCTGTTCATCTTAGAGCTTCTAGTAACCCTATAATCTATCACATAAGCCAATATTAAAATCAACAAATTACACCTTTATTTTTCTTGAATAAGTTTATTAAAATTTTATGATTTGTACAATTGCTATCAGATTTTATGTGACCAATTAATATTACATTAAATGCTACTTTTGGAAGGGAAACGGCTAAAAGAAGCAGATGTTTGAGTTCTTAAAGTGCAGCTGCTATAAAAATTAAACAACCAGCAGTAACACTTTGGAGTAATTTCTCATATATTGTGTAGCATATTTATAAAAATTGTTTGTCAAGCAATCAATATTTTCTTACTCTGACACTGCTTAGAGCTAGGAACAAGTAAACATTGGGAATCAAGTTATAAAAAAAGAAGATAAATGTCAAAGTGAGGAGACATATTTGTGTAAATCTATGAGACTAAAAATTAAAAGAACCTTATAATTTTTAAATATAAGCAAACAGATACATCAGAATTATTCTGATATATTTTGGCTGAAAGGAGGAGGTCATTGTATCTTTTATTTAATATTGTAAAAGTGGGATTGTACCTAATTTTCAAGTGCAAAAATCTTAATAAATGACTAGTAAAAATGAGATGGGATATTTCATAAGACACATGTTTATAAAACATTCTGCATAAAGTTCTGTATCCTGTGTGATTTATTTGCAGTTAAAAGATGGAATTGAGATTTCATGCTTCTGTTCTCCTTTCTAAATGTTAGAGATTTTCTTATTCTCCAAAATTGCCTAATATACATAAGACATTTTCGTGGTAAAAATCTTAATTAGCTCATTTTCCCCTCATATGTGAACCTAAATGTAAACATATTTTCAAGACCAAGACATAGGGCATCTATCCATTTTATCTTTTACTAATATGTATTTTATTTCTGTCTTTAAACTCAATCAATATGATAAAGTCATACTTCTTCTGAAATAAGTAAAAATCAATGAACTATGCCTATGTCTATTAACTAAATATTACACCAAATCCAATATTATTTTAAAAGTCCAGTCTTTGCATAAGGCACAAAGATAGAGAATAACTGAAATTATTAATTTTGTTATTATATTTTAAAATATTTAAAAATATATATGTTAAAATCAAGTACCTTATGTATTTTATGTGAAAGGACTTATTTCCTGACAATATCAATGTTTGATACTGAATGATGAAAATGACAGAAAGCATAACAAAACCGAATACATTTTTCCACCAACTACATTTAGGATCTTGTTATAATGATATTTTAACCTTAGCCTGTCAGTTTGATTTCTAAACCTTTAAAATTGCCCCCTTCTTATCAGCTATTTCAGACTTGAGAAATTACAAATTAAGTGAAAATGTTATTAAACCTGTTTTCCACAAAGAACAAATACTCCCTTAGTGCACCATTTACTGGTGGATCTAAATCATGCACAGTAAGTTTAAATATCGATAAGCGAATTCACATCTTGCAGAAAGCACTATTATTCATGCTGAAATAAATTCCTCAGCCAAGTGAAGAGCATTCATCTCAATGTAAATTTCACTGGAGATATATACTTAAGTATTCAAAATATTCAGATGATTGTGCTCCTTTGCTTCCCAAAGATGACAACTTTCTCATCCTAAGTATTCTTTAGCAATTTATGTTCACCTCACATTGTTCATGTTATATTTCAAATGCATTGTGCCTTCTTTTAGGCACAACCAGGTAGTTGTAAATTTGCCCTTCCCAACTGTGCTTGTGGCTCAGAAAATTAAGATTATGTTTTAGTAAAACTTACAGCTAACAGAAAAGAAAGACTTCTTTTGTAAGACATATACATTTTTAATGGAGTATGTAAGAGTATCTTGTACCCGATTATAAGCTAAGCAAGCCTGCAATCAAAGAAATAAAATTGCTGTCCCCTACCCTTTTATTGTATTTCTGGATTTAACCCTCAGAATTTATTTTTATTTTATAAACACAAAAAATTGTGTTTTTATTTGATTGAATTGAAATAGATTAAATGTTAAAAATCACAAATATTTACTTGTTAAAAATTGATAAAGATAGGGATAAGGTGTTTCCATTATCTTGAGTAAATGAAATCTGTTTTATTTTGAAAGACATCACATTTTAAAATTTGTATTTTATTTTCAGATGTAAAATATTTAAAAGAAGAGGATGCAAATCGCAAGACTTTCACTGTCAGTAGCACACTGGACTTCCGAGTGGACCGGAGTGATGATGGAGTGGCGGTAATCTGCAGAGTAGATCATGAATCCCTCAATGCCACCCCTCAAGTTGCCATGCAGGTGCTAGAAATACACTGTAAGTAAACACGACTTCTCTCTCCTTTATCTCAGCAGCCGATCTCTTAATTTACATCTAAAATCATTTCAAAACTACCTGAAGGTATAGCGAAGGTGCAGCAAAATCCACAGCAAAATGAAGTAAAACTACACTCACTAATATTAATTAGGTTCAAAGGAAAACACCCCTTGTGTGAGATTTATTCTTGACAATAAGGAAAAATGAAGGAAATGTACCAGTTAAATAATCTTGACTATGTTCCAAATTGTGGCTTGATGTATGTGTGCACCTAAGGGTAGGGGAGAAAACAGTGGCAATTTAGGCAAAATCACTGAGAACTGGTAATCTGAGAGGGCCTTGATGAACAGTGTTATATTAAAATAACTTTATTCTATGCAAATATGGCTTCTCAGCTATGTTTTTGAAATTAGACTAGTTTTACCCTCTATGTGGCTTACAATGTTGTATAAATGTAGGGGCATATTTATTATGTTTTCTTTATCATCGTTATTCACTATTAAGAAGAAGATTAATTTTGTGTATCTAATAGACCAGGGGCTGTGCTAAATGCTTTGCTGGAATTGTGTCACTGAGTACTCATTTACTAATAATAGCCTGATGAGTAGCTACTCTCATTAGTCACAAGATACACACAAGGATCCTGAAGATTATGGAGGCTGACTCACACAACTAGCAAATGGCAGACTTGTAATCATGGCAATTTTAGTACTTAGCAAGGTTTTAGTAGACAATTAAAAATACTATCAAAATGAAAGTGAATGAATTGAAATATGTAAAATGAAATGTAAAAAATTAAAGGATAAGAGATAATATATTCTGAATTGCAGTATTTGGTTGATTTTTCCAGATAATGAAGATTTTGTTTTCTCTTTCTATTTGTGATAAAATTATAGCTTGAGCTTAGAATATGTGTGTGATGTGCAATTATATTAAATATTAAAATGCAAAATTCTAAGTACTGTTCCAATATGCTTCATTGTATTTTGTTTTCATTTATTTATTTCAACAATAAGTTTTTAGTAGCTACTATGTAATAGACATTGTTTTCAGCACTGGGGTTACAACAATGACCAAACAAACAAACAAACACAAACAAAACTAAGTGAGTTTGCCTCCAAGGGTCAAAATAATCACCCCCACTATCACTAACAAACTTCATTTCTCCTACAGAATCCATTCTAGGTAGGGATGACAAAATAAATAAATAAATACAGTGTATCACATGTTACATATCGGTAAGTACCACGCAAGGAAAATAAAGCAGAGGAGGGCAGTAAGGAGAGGGAAATGGAGATTAGGGAAAGCTAGGATGTGTTTGGGTGTAATGCAGAGGGAAGGGCAAATACAAAGACCCTGAGGTAGGAGCATGTTTATGGTTTTTATTTCTAGAAATAGCAAGGGTGCCAGTGAGACCAGAGTAGAGTAGACTAGGAGAAAAATAGACTCTGTTAGGATAAAAGACTGGGGAATTGCCAGGTGAACTAGAATTTTTTTTGGTTACTTTTTATATGGAAGATATAAAGCTGACTATATAATATGCTCATGGATTTTTAATTATTCTTAGTTTAGAAGTTATTGAAAATATTATGTTTAAGTGATTTCAATTATATTAGGTTAGCATTAGTAATTTACCTCCTATTCTCCTTGAAGCAAATTCAGAAAGAAGCATATTTAGAGCCCAAAAGGGGATTACCTCTCAAGTTTGACATTTATTTGTATTTTGGCCTTGGGAAAATTACTGAAACTGGTTGAACTTTGATTATAAACTAGAGGGGTCCTTTCTGTGAGGATGCGATGATAAGCTAGAGAATTGAGTCCTGTAAGGAGACAGCTTAATTCAAGTTCATGTCATTTAATAGGCTGAATAAATGTCAATTGCCTTCCTTTCTCTATTTTTCTTTCATCAATGGGTCTCTCAAAATATGAAAAATTGTGTAACAATATTTTTACAGGACCTGGATCAATAGCATTTTAATTTAAACTCTTTAATATTTACATACGAAGCAAAGTAAAACTAAATTTAATATAATAGTTGACTGCTTAGTTAACTATAAATTCCAATATATAATGAAATAAAGCAATACAAATAAATCATAAGAACGATTGAAGGCCACTGCCAGTCACAGATCATCAGAAATCCAGCAAGAGTCAAGCAAAACTAGATTTATTTAAGTTGCTGTGACAAAGGAGAAAACATACCAGATGATGCTCCGAGTATAGGTAAGAAAGAGTTAGAATAGACTTGTTATAGGATTTGGGCTTATGCTGGGTATTCTAAAAAGGCTCTGGATTGTGTGTTCTCAGGATTAGGGGCATGGGTGTATGTATGTACATGTATGTATGTATGTATGTACATGTATCAGTGATGGGTGTATGAGTAACTTTAGCTAAAAAATGGGAATATTGTAGATTGGCTATATAAAGATACCATAATTAATTAAGCTGTGTTTTGTGATCATTGAGTGTCCTGGTCTCTGTCTTGTTTCACACCTGGTCATAAGATGAACTTGTCTTTGCCTCATTCCACCCTACAATCACAAACTACCTTTATTTAATTACTCTGTGCACTTTGGAAAATTGTTTGGTGAGAGTATTTTAGGCTATATGTCAGTTGCCAAGGTCATTTTCACTACTTTGGAAATCCAAAATGGAAGTATTATACAATCCTTGAGCATTTTAGCTATTAACCATATTTCAGTATGCATGAATAAGTCAAACTTCATGGAGGAAGGCAATTGAATTACCTAATTTTTAAAGAAACTTTTACATTAAAAATGTTATACTTTTCATGGCTAGCCAATTAAAAATAGCATCTCATTCTATCATGGTTTAATATGTAAATGGCTAGAAGGCAGAAACCAGATCTATTTAAATTATTTTCCTAGCATCTAGCATACCATCATTCAAGTATGTGAAGTTAATTAAAACTAACTGATGATAATGCTAAACGTTTCTTTAAGCATGCAGAACATTCCCTGGAGATTAAATGAGTAGAGGGTAGAAAGGAGACATTGAGCAACAGACAGCATCAAAATTAGTGCAAATTGAGAAAATTGGTGTGGTCTTCATAAACATCTTAGAATAATGACAACAGCATCTCAATGGGTGTTTCCAGAGACAGCAGATCATGGCTGCACATAGATGCACATGTACAATCTAGATGATATGGAAGTTTCCATGAATGAGAAGAGGGAAATAGAGCTCAGGCTTGGAAAGGAAGAAGATGGGTTAATCTAGGATTTGTGGAGCATAAGTTTAGTATTTCTCCGTTGTTTGACAATAGTCTTGTGATGAATAACCTAAAAGACTGACCCAAATGAAGGAATATTTAGCATTTCAGATCCACAGAGATGATACTGTTTTCAGTGGCAAGTCAAAAGAATAAATACATATTCCTACAATAATGGAAACAGCTATAACTACATTTAAAACAAAAATATGATGATATTGTAGAAAGCTAAGTTTGATGAGCAATAAGAAAATTAAAGTTAAACTTACAATGCCAAGAGGTATTACCAAAAAGTATAGTAGGAGGAATTATATTTCTAGGGGTTAAGTGTGTTAAGTCTGTAACCTTGATATAGAATGTATATGAATTTAGCCTGTAAAATAGAGCAGCACTTTTTAAAATAAAATATTAATCATATATTTAAATACTGCCAGTATGATGAAAGAGAGTTCTTTTAAAACTGAAACTTAAGAAAATGCAAACCAGAACTTTCAGAATTAATCACAAATACCTGCAGTTTTTACGTAATAGGGAAGAGTAAACTTCACAACTGAGCAGTGGGCAAAGCCATTTTTAAAAATTAATCAATGAAAATTCATGTCCTTTCATTTTTACACAGATTTCTTTGTAAAATAACTTTTTACTTGTGAGTTAATTTTCAGAAGAATAAATTGTATGAGACAGATTTTATTTAATTCTCAGTAGAAATAATGTATCTGCACTCACAGAAAGTACTCTACATAAAACACAGAAAAGAAAATAACAGAATATTCATTATCTATATGTATCATGGGCAAAAATTACATTAAAAATAATGAAAATGAAAAGTGCAAGAGACAGAAAAATAAAATTTGTTGGACTATTGTGCTTTGTGCTTTTTCCCTGAAAAAGCATTTTAATACTGTAACCCAGAACTGAAAATATAGAGAAATGAGTTCAAGTTTTTAAAATGTATGTATGGTAAAGTACATTATATATATATAATTCATCCAATCATGAAATATTATGCTATCATTAATGCTTGTTTAGTATTTATTTTAACAGTACAGGGCTTTGCTTATAAAAATGAGTGGCTATTTACACATCAAGGTTATTAATGTTTAAAATAATAAATAGTTAAAATAGCTTGTAGAGGAGATCCTGCATGTCCACCCAAATAAATTCAATCTGAGCAACAAGGAAAGGAAGAAATGGTTGGCTGAAGGAAGAGAGGAAAGAAGAGATGAAAATAAGCTGAATAAAATTGTGTTTAAATGAAATTAATTGGGTTAATAATGAATGAAAGTAAGAAATATATCATGTACATTTAAAATAGCAGAAAAATGTATGGGTCCATTTGTTACTAAAATTATATCTTTTCAAGGGGTTAAATGGTCAATTGATGGTCCTGACCTTTACCTTCTTGATGATTATATCTCTATTCTAGTTACCATGCAAATGACGAATAAAGTTAATCCGTTTTTCTCTTAACATCTTATATTTTTAAAATGTTTCAAAGTAGTTATAAAGAGATTCCTTCCTTGCCTTGCACTCTTTTAAAGATAATTACTTTGTGCCCTAAGAAACTAAATTCTTCACTGTACTTTTTTGCTATTTTTCTGGACCAAAGAATATGCTTGATCGGTTCTTCCTGTTGTTCCGTTGCACCAAACCAATAAAATCAATTAAAATAAAATTCTGAATATAGTAGAAAATGTTCAATACAGATGGGTTTAAAGTTTTGTAATTCAGCTATTTATATCTTCTTTTTATTCTCAGACTTCGGCAGAGATTCTTTATTCCTTGTATTCTTGAATGTTGTCCATTTTCACTTACAAAAAATGATAAAGTTCCCGTCTGTGCAATCTACCCTACACAAATCTGTACATTTCTATAGCCCAGTTTAGTTTATTTTAAATTGCACTGTCTTAGTTATATTCACTTTACTTTCACTACTGTTCTATGTATTATACATTAAATGTTTCAGACTATGTTGGCTTATTAAATGGGAAGGCAAATGTTCCAAGGAGCATTCAAAATAAAATACCTCACTCATCTGGCATCTCATTTGTGAAATGCTAATTATCTAATTATCTTGTCTACCACAAATTATATATAGTACAAGGGCATAACATATAAAAGGAAACAGGAAAGGTGAAATGAAAACTGTATTTGGGTTACATTTTTTAGAACTAAAGTGTTCTTTTGACTAACAAATGCCACATTTATGCCTGGAAATGTCTTAGAAGAATTTTAATTGAACCTAAGATATTTCAAAAAGCTAATGAAGTGGTATATATGGTAGCATCATAAGGTTATCTGTGCTGTTTAATAAGAGATGCATTTTATTATGTCAATAAAGATAGCCTAGTGTGTAACCACTATTTGAGATCCTAACAAATTTTAATTTATTTCAGAGAAGAAAGATTTATGTATAATATTGCCAACAATATTTATTACTGGCATATTTTGCTCATGAGGCAAACATTTTTTTCTTTTATAAAGAATAAGAATATTTAATGCAGCCCTGTGTATGTCAAATATTAAAAGTAATTGAATATTTTAAGTTTTCTAAAGGCAAGGTTTCAAAATGTTGTTATTGTGCTGTTTTTATATTATTACTAGTATATAAAATTTTGTGTGTGTGTGTTATTAAAACTCATTGAGGAGGGTATTATATTTGTGAATGGAAATTCCAAATTAAATATATATATACACACACATATATATATATATAAATTTAACATAACATACTCTCAAATGATTTTTCCTAATTAAGCTTATAATCAAGTATGAAAACTTTTGGAAGTTTTAAAATTATTTTAAAAACATAAATTAATTACATAAAGAGGCAGTAAAACATAACATCAGAATTATAGAATGTATGTATAGTACAGATGCCAGTGAATCTTTTAAATAATTTTTCAGTTAGTCTAATAGAAAATAAAAACTGGATAAAAAATGAGACATAAATGACTGTGAGAAGTAAAAATGCCATACACATCACGTTAATACCTACTATTTTAAGTTTTCAATTTAATAACTTACTCTATTTTTAAAAGATAGTTACAGGTATTTTTTATTGTTAAAAATAACTAGATATTTCATGTGCAATATTTTGTAATTTTTGTAGTTCTACTTTCTGATTAAACCATAAACACAGACATACAAACACACATACATGCACACACACAATTTAAATGAGAAAAATGTATAGTTTAGAAAATGACTCTAACAAATCAATGTATTAGACTTCACTGGATTGGTTCTTGATGTATTAGGAAAGATTGTCATTGCTATTTACCGTCTGGGTCTAATAATCTGGCGTTTTTTAAATGACACACTTTATTTTTAAGGGCAGTTTTGGTTTTACCAAATAGTTGAGTGGAAAGTACAGAGTTCCCATATACACCCTCTCCCCACTCGCCTTATAGTTTCTCATATTATTAGCATCTTGCATTGTTGTGGTACATTTGTTACAGCTGATGAACTAATGTTGATAGATTATTGTTAAGGAAAGTCCATCCTCTACATTAGGGTTCACTCTGTGGTGTTCACTCTGCATTTTACAGTTCTATGGGTTTTGACCTGTGTATAATGTAATGTATGTACTGTTACATCATACAATTTCATTCCACAGCCCCAAAAAAATCTCTTGTGCTCCACTGCTTTATCTCACTTTACGTCTCCCACAAGACCTGTAACCAGTGATCTTTTTACTGACTATAGTTTTGCCTTTTCTAGAATGGCATATAATCAGAATTTTGCACTACGTAATCTCTTTGGACTGGCCTCTTTCAGTTAGCAATATGCCTTTAAGGTTCCAACTCATCTTTTCATGGCTTCATAACTCATTTCTTTTTATGGCTCAATAATATTCAATTATATGGTTGTACTAGAACTTATCTATTCACCTATTGAACAATATCTTGGTTTCTTCCAAGTTCTGGTAATTATGAATACAACTGCCAGGAACATCATGCATAGGTTTTTGTGCAGACTCATTTGGATAAGTACAGATATCTTGATTGTACAATTGCATGGCAAGACCATATTTAGCTTTTGAAAGTAAAAACTGACTTTCAAAGTGGCTGAACCATTTTGCATTACCATCAGCAATAAAGGAGAGTTTCTGCTGCTCCATTCTGGCCAGTGTTTGATGAGTCAGTATTTTGAATGTTAGTCTCTCTAATAGGTGTGTAATAGCTCGTTGTTATTTTAATTTATAATTCCTATTGATATATGATATTACTTTTATATATGTTTATTTTATTGCTGTGTATCTTTGGAATATTCAAAGATATTCCTAGAAAAAGTTTAGATCTTTTGCTAATTTTTAAATTCAGTTATTTGTTTTCTTATTGATGCATTTTTAAACTTATTTGTGTATTTTGCATACCAGTTCTTTATTAGATACATCTTTGATACATTTTAATAGTATGTGGCTTGTCTTTTCATTCTTTTAACGGTGTCTTGTGCAGAGTAAATATGTTTAGTTTTAATTAAGTCCAAATTACCTTTTTCATGAATTGTGCTTTTAATGTTGTATCTAAAAAGTCATCATCGAATCCAAGGTCACTGAGATTTGCGCCTATGTTATTTTGTAGAAGTTTTATAGTTTTGTGTTTTATATTTAGATCTATGATTAATTTGAATTAGTTTTTGAAAGGTGTAAGATCTGTGTTTAGAATCGTGTTTTTGTATGTGAATGTCCTGTTGTTCTAGAACCACTTGTTGAAAAGACAATCCCCTTTCCATTGAATTGTATTTGCTCCTTTATATAATTGATTATATTTGCTTGGGTCTCTTTCTGAGCTGTCTATTTTGTTCCATTGTACTATACGTCTCCTTTTCACCAATACCTTACTGTTTTTAGTGCTGTAGTTTTATACTGTGTCTTGAAGTTAGGTAGTGTCAATCCTCAGATGATTCTGCAGCTGCTGCAACTCCTCTTCTTCTTCTTCCTCTTCCTTCTCCTCCTTCTTCTTTCTTTTCTGTCTTATTTCTTCTTATTTCTTCTTCTTTCTCCTTCATTCTCCTTCTTTCCTTTCTTCTTCTTCTATATTGTGATTACGTTATATGTGTTAATTTATAATTATAAATTGTTACAATTTTTATCACATTTTAAAACCTGATTAATCAATATATTAAACTTTGTTAATCCTCAATGCATCAGGACACAAAATAGCCATTACTTGCGATGTGGGCCAAACTTTTCTTTGTTTTATATTCTAAGTCATTTTTTGAATGATGTACAGATGTAATGATAAAAGGAGAGTGAAAAGAGTGAAAATTTTTATTAGAACTTTTAATACAACATTTAAACAAAAAAAAACTGATTTTTTTTTACATATTCCTCTGGCTTTAATGATATGTATACCAAAACTGAGCAATAATTGTCATGCATGATCCTGAAATACACCCATCTGGTAAATAATGAGTCCAGCTTCAAAATACATCTCTAATGTGTCCTATCTTATCGTTGCTTTTTGGTTCTTCTTTCACTAGCATTGTCGGAACACAATGCTTTAAAAGAACTTCGATTGCTCATAATGCTACCCAGAAGAATAACACATCTTTATTCCATCGTTGCAAAACATTTTCATTTTTAGATTTATAAAGAGCAATTAAAATAAAACTAAAATATATTCTTAGAATTTCCTCATCACCAAATACTTTCAACATGTTTCCATTTATGGACTATGTAAAGTGAATTCTTATGTTCAAAAATCATAAAAGGTAAAAGAACGTTGTCATATTTTCCTTTTAGCAAAACCATATGTTTGCAATATTGTGGGATGGAGTCCTTCCTTATATTAGAAAGTGTTCCAAATCATCAATTTTTGAGCTTGATATAATTTATTTAGAGTATCACAAGTCAAAACTTGTTTTACTGTCATTTTAAGGGGCTTGAGCTCCAGTATTTTTATATTTATCTTCAAATTTTTCTAATCATTTGAGATGTCTTCATTAATTTTCTTCTCTTGCCGTTATAGGCAGAAAATGAAAAATTCTGAGTTCTTAGCTGATATCATGAAAGCAAAAACCTACACAGTAGCAAACAGAACTATAATATGGTGTTTTTGTTTCTATAGTTCTTTTAAATATGTATTTAAAAAAATCCAAAACCCGGGCAATCGTATAAGCACATAGGGATTAGATAACAGTGATGATTTTCTGTCAGTTGCATAAACATTCTACCCCAACATTGTTCAATAGAACTTTCTGTGATGATAGAAATTTTCTCTATGTCCAGATAGTAGCCAATAATCAGCTATATGTGGCTACTAGCAATTGAAGTGTGAGTATTATGACTAAGGAAATGCAATTTAAAGTTTACTTAATCATAATTGAATTACATTTAAATTTAAATGGCCACATGTGACTAGTTGTTACTTTATTTTCACTCTTACATAATTGTATATATCCATTTTCTTATTATATTATTCTTTTTATCATAGTTGGGGATAATTGATGAGTTAGTGGTAAAGTAACACCTAGTATACTGAATTAGCAAGATTTCTCATAAGAAATATAGTGCCATTAATTTTATACTATATCTTAGATTTATATGATGATTCAATGTTTTCATATCATAATTGGAGGTAAGCTGATTTTCAAACCTATTTTTAAAATTAAAAAAATTTTTGGATGATCACTAATAAAGAAATAATACAAATTATAAAATGTTCCTTAAGCATAGTTAGAACTGTATCAAATGCACCATAGGGTCAACAGTTATAAAAATGTATGGGTCAGCACAATGGCTCACACCTGTAATCATAGCTAGCACTTTGGGAGGCCACGGCAGGTGGATCACTTGAGCTCAGGAGTTTGAAACCAGCCTGGACAACATGGAGAAACCCCGTCTCTATCAAAAATACAAAACAATTATCCATGTGTGGTGGGATGTTCCTGTAGTCCCAGCTACTTTGGACACTGAAGTGGAAAGATCACTTGAGCCCAGGAGTTTGAGGCTGCAGTGAGCTGAGATGGCACCACCGCACTCCAGCCTAGGTGACAAAGTAAGACACTGTCCAAAAAAAAAAAAAAAAAAATATATATATATATGTATTAAAATGAACAAAAGTGGTGATGCATTTATTACCTATACTTTTACTGCTACTTTTGCTTTTCTTTTAGGTCTTCCTTGTGGCCCAGCTTTATGATAGAGACACATTACTTCTACTCCTCTGCCAGATACAGTTTTACACACTGCCAAACATGTCTTCTTAAATATTGGTTCTTAACCCGAGATAATTTCTTATTAATTCTAATATAATATCCAAACTCTTCAGCTTGACATTCAAGGCTTTGAAAATGCAACCAACCCCCTATAATGCTGCTCTCAATTACATTTTTCCAAATAATCCACTCTATGCTTTACGTTATTTCTAGATGCCTCATATATAGCCAACATTTTTAATACAACACTTTGTTCATTTTTCCTTTGCCTTAAATCCCTTTTTTTCTTTGCCTCTAGAAAAATTCTACCAGATCAAATACTGTGTTTTCTCTGAATTATTTTAAATGCCACTTTTCTAGGTAATCTACTTTGCTTCTGACAAATATGTAGAATCTATCCCTCTGAGAACTCCCAGAATACATCATTCAAGTACTATGATGCCTGCAATGTTGAGTTTTGCATCATTTTGAACTATATATGATTTATCTTATTTATTAAGACTATCTTCCTGTGGGTTGCTTTTTTTGCAGATGTATAACACTTGTATAATCATGGTATTATGCCTTGTATGCATGGTGATTTATAAATATTTTTTAAATACATGAATGATTGCCACTAAAGCAGTCACTAGAATTGAAAAAAATTTAACACATCCTTGAAGAATGCTGATAATTTTCAGCATTAAGAAATGTGAGTTAAATGAAAAGTGAGAATTTTACTACAAAATTACAAATGGGAAAAATAAACTAAATATCTTAGAAAAACACAATTGTACCCAGGAAAAAAATGAGTATCAGATATGGCTGGAACTGAAAGAGGACTATTACCACTTGGTATATGAAGCCCAGTGCCACTATTAAGTGGTAGAACTTGAGATGCAGATTGAGTCTGATTTACAGCTTTTCGTTTCAAGAGAGTGTCATAATGGTCTTACTCAGAGTACTAAGCATTTACTTCCTTTCAGGAGTGAGCCATGATGTGAGACAACACAAGCAACCCATATCAGTGCTCACAGCTTCACAGTTCTCTAGTAGTTTCCAATCTGTTGTAACAAAAAAGGCAGAGATAGACAGATAAATAGACAAATAAAAAATAGATAATGAATAAAATAAATGTAAATACTTTAGATAAAAATATTACATTTTGGGCCAGAAAATTCTGGTTTTTGTTGGGGGGCTGCTGAGGGGCCTGTCCTGTGCACTGTGGGATGTCTACAAGCGCTTCTGGCCTCTACTCATTAGATGTTAATTGCTATTCTCCGTTCCTCTCCCTTCCATTGTAACAACCAAAAATGTCTTCAGACATTTTCAGATATAGTTAGGGGATTAAATAACCCTAAGATAAAAACCACTTTTTAAAAATAAACCAAAAGTGGCTTCACAATGGTGAGTTGATGCATAGTTTTTTTTAGTGTTAATTTTAAGTACCAACAGATCTTTATGAGCGTTACATAAATTTAGTTTGGAAACCTTATGCAATAATATTGCAATAAGGCTAAGATTCACAAATCTTTCATCTGTTAGACACTTTAAAATTTTTAAATTTCCCTTAGAACAAATTTGCTGAGGGGAGATATTTTTTATATTTTTTGTGGATGAGAAGAGTTTGTGAATAAGAAAAGCCTATTTTTATAAACGAGATAGCATATTTTAAAAGAATGTTTTCATCTGTAAATGAGGAAAAAGATGTGAGAGAGATAAGAGTGTATACAATTTGTACATCATGTAGTGTCCATGTCCTGAGCTGGGTGCTAATTTAACCAGATAGAGAAAGTTAATTTTGAAGAATTTAACAGAACATAGTATGAACAACATCAATTGCTATTGTAGTCTAAGAGAGACTAGAAAACATAAACTCATTGAAGTATGATTAAGATAGGCCAGGAGCGGTGGCTCACTCCTGTAATCCCAACACTTTGGGAGGCAGAGGCAGGCAGATCACTCGGGAGTTGGAGACCAGCCTGACCAACATGGAAAAACCCCATCTCTACTAAAAATACAAAAATTAGTTGTGTGTGGTGGTGCACACCTGTAATCCCAGCCACTCGGGAGGCTGAGGCAGGAGAATTGCTTGAACCCAGGAGATGAAGGTTGCCGTGAGCCGAGATCTCACCATTGTACTCCAACCTGGGCAGCAAGAGTGAAACTCTGTCTCAAAAAAAAGAAAAAAAAGATTGTAGAAAAGGAGTCAAACAAAGGTAAGGTAAGTGTTAGCTTCACTACTCTGAGCATGTTTCTTAATCTGTACAATGAGGAGAGCAATCGAAATTTTGGCATACTTTATAAGAGTTTGATGAGCTAATGCATACAGAGCATTTACATCAATGCATATTATTTACCAAGTATTTGATTAATGTTTACTATTATTAGAAGATAGTTGTGACAAGTAAATTTGATTTTGTAACAAACTTAACCACTAGTTGGAAAATATTTTAAAAGGCCATTATTCATTTATTGTTTAACAATTACTTAATTGAGGTCCAGAAGTCATTGTACAAGACAAAGATGATCTCTGCTCTGATAAGCATGAATTCCTAAGAATATGCTAAACATCAGCAGCACCTTTAAGACTAATAACGAATCTTGAGGTGTTGCAATATGAATGCCACAATGTAAAATATTATAATGTTCCAATGGTATAATTCTAGTGAAAAAACAATGGATAGAAATGAATACTAGCACTGTTCTTTGTATGGCTTAGAGATTATGTAAGTGTTTGTCGAATGAATAAATGGGAGTACTCATAGGAAATAATTTTTTGAACAAATAAAATTATAAACATTATATTTTTCTTTCAACCAAAGACTGTAATATGAGCAATACAAAGGACTGCTGCTACTTTGTGTTATAAATCACCATTATTTCCTCACTCAATACATTATACAATATAGGATGGTACAGCAGTCTTCGGTTGTTTCTCTTATTTAGCACTTTGGCCATCATCCATAACAGGTTAAATGCTACTTTTATATAAACTTAAATTCCTGTTATATTTATTCACTTACAAAAGAAGTAAGGTGGGTTTTTTTTCTGATAAAACATTTGATTAAAGCTCCTTTTTATTCATCTACAGAATCTAGTGATGGATAAATGTTGTTAAACTAATGACACTAAATACTTTAAAAGCTTGTGCTTTTAAGATTGTCCATTAAGTGGTTTAATAGAATCTCCATCACTAGTCTTTTCTCTTTTAAAATCCTTGCTAAGGATATAGAAAATCCATTCTGCTGGATCAATATCTTTACTTTGATTCAAATCCTCAATAATTCAAATGGAACATGAGGTATCCTTACTTCCCAAGTTCATAAAATCTTTAAATTTTTGTTTCAAAGAAGAAAAATCTTTTTTTGAGACATAGTCTCACTGTGTCACCAGGCTGGAGTGCAGAGGCACGATTTTGTCTCACTGCAACTTCTGCTTCCCAGGTTCAAGTGATTCTCCTGTCTCAGCCTCCTGAGTAGCTGGGATTATAAGCACACACCACCATGCCAAGCTAAGTTTTGTATTTTTAGTAGAGACAGGGTTTCACCATGTTGGCCAGGATGGTCTCGATCTCCTGACCTCGTGATCCGCCCTCCTTGGGCTCCCAAATTGTTGGAATTACAGGTGTGAACCACTGTGCCCGTCTAAAATAAAAAAAAAAAAAAGTTTTGTCCATAAATGTAGCTCTTGAAAGTAATTGTGTTTCTTCCTAAATGAACCCCAGAATTTGTCAGAAAAAAAAAAAAAAAAAAAAAAAAAAAAAAAAAAAAGTAGGAAAAAAATGGGTCTTTCCACAGTTAAATATTTTATAGACATTCTAAAGATTATTTTTTGTTTCTACAAAAGTCTTAGAGCATTGGTTTCTGAAATATCTGTGTATTTTAATTGGATGTTTGCAAGTACTAAGAAAATATTTGTGAATGATTGACTCTATGCCTATTTTTATATACTTGTGCAAAACTTCTTTATTCTTTTGCATTCTGGATAAAACATTCATTTATTTATACAACACTTAAGAGCTCTTACAATATATAAAGTGTAAGATATAAAGACACACCATTGAGTAAGTTAATATTTTAACTCTTGAATGCTTAGAATGTTGTGGATATATTATAAATATACATTATATATAATATATATTACATACATTCATGTATATTCAATAAATACAATGTTGATAGACCTGATTTATTTAAAGGCATTTTAAAACAGCATGAAAATTGCTAGTTTGCCAAAAAATAAAAATAAAAAATCTGAGTTTAACATATAGGACAAAGCTAGAATAAATAAAGAGCAGTCATATTAAATCATTTTTTCTAACCCCCTTTTTAACTATTACTAATTGGTATAATACATTATAACAGTAAATTAAAAACAGGACATCATACCTATCTCCAATGTACTGAGTGAAAAGAGTTAGTTTGTTTTGTGTAATAGTACAGCAGGATTAAATGTAACTGACATTGATCCTACAGTGGAAAATGGAATTATTTCCACAGTAAGGCTGGAATTACTATTTAAGTAAAATTTGCTTTAGAACATACTCCTAATTTCAATCATTTGAAATATGTTTAAAATGAAAAACTATGAACCAGAAGAAAATCCATAATTGATTTATAAAAGACACCAAAAAAATAAAACAAACTTTTTAAATATAATTCTTAGTAGATAACTTGACAAAGGCATGCAAGGAAAAGTTTGGATGATGCAGTATTCACTTCATTACTGTTCACCTCTGGGTCTGTAAAAAGGGGAGTAACAAGGCATCAATTTGATTATTTTATAAAACCATCTACATGTAACCTGTGCATTGTTCCATTTCTGACAAATTATCCATTAATTTTGATATGTAACAAAATAAATAATAGAAATATGTTTACATAGGAGTCTCACACATTAAAATAAATAGTTTGAAAACATTCTGGAAAGTGAAGGCTTTCAAAATTAACTGAGTTTTGAGATGACTACTTTTCTGTTCTTCGGTTAGCTAAGATAACAAAATATAGTAGTTTTAAACTCATTTACAAGTATTATTTCTAAAATATCATTGCTATCTTACTAAAATGTTTTTAGAATAACATTGCTTAATCAACTCTCTTAGGTATGATAAAGTGTCTGATGAAAATAAATAGAAATAATAATGACAGAGATTTCTATGAAAGCAGAAATTACTTCCTTCTATTAAAAACAATTATTTGAGAAAGAGTTAAGTTTAAGATAATAACCCCTTTACTGTAGTACTTGTGGTTAAAAAAATAAAAAGGTATTTGGTGAATATTACTAACATGGTAAGTTTAAAGAGGAATAATTTATATCATGAAAATATTAACTAGCTTTGGCTGAATAATTAAATAAATCTCTTCACAATTGAGTACTGCCCCTGCCAAAATCAGATGAGTAAATAATAGTTTACACATGTGGTACTTGCATTAAAAAGAAATTGATATTTTTATCAACATAGAAAATTGCTACCTAATGATATCCAATGCAGATTATTGTAAAAGTGAGCAATATGTATTTTTAAAATATATTATTATTTTTTTAAACTTTCTGGGAGTAGATAATCAGTGTATATATCTATGGGGTACATGAGATGTTTTGATACAGAAATGCAAAGTGAAATAAGCACTTCATGGAGAATGGGTTACCTCTCAAGCGCTTATTCTGTGAGATAAAAACAATCCAATTACCTTCTGTAACTTATCTTAAAATATATAATTAAATTTACAATTGACTATAGTCACTCTGTTGTGCTATCAAATAGCATGTCTTGTTCTTTCTTTCTACCTTTCTTCTTGTACTTATTAGCCATTTCTACCTCCCTCGCAACCCCTCCAGTACCCTTCCAACCTTTGGTAACTACCCTTTTACTCTTTATGATTATGTGTTGAATTGAGTTGATTTTTACATCCCACATTAAGGGAGAACATGTAATGTTTGTGTTTCTGTGTCTCGCTTATTTCACCCAACAAAATGATCTCTCCAGTTCCATCCATGCTGTTGAAAATGAGTGGATCTTATTCTTTTCATGGTTGAATAGTACTCCACATTAAATTAAATTAATATGAACTAAGATTAAAAGGTAATCTAAGGCTTGGAACTTGAATATTTAAGACATATGTGTATCAAGCACCAATAAATTTCAATTAAGCATTTAAAATATTTTAGAATAGCATACCAAAATGATTATGAGAAGCTATATCACAAATTTTATTGCTGGCCAGTCATCTTAGCTCACACCTATAGTCCCAGCACTTTGCAAGGCTGAGGTGGAAGAATCACTTGAGGCCAGGTGTTTGAGACCAGCCTGGGCAACACAATGAGTCTCCATATCTTTAAAAATGGAAGAAGGAAGGAAGGAAGGTAGGTGGGAAGGAGGGAAGGAGGGAAGGAGGGAGGGAGGGAAGGAAAGAAGGAAGGAAGGAAGGAAGGAGGGAAGGAAGGAAGGAGGGAAGGAAGGAAGGAGGGAGGGAGGGAAGGAAAGAAGGAAGGAAGGATGGAAGGAAGGAAGGAGGGAGGGAGGGAAGGAAAGAAGGAAGGAAGGATGGAAGGAAGGAAGGAAGGAAGGAAGGAAGGAAGGAAGGAAGGAAATTAGCCAGGCATGGTGGGAAGGAAGGAAGGAAGAAAGGAAGGAAGGAAGGAGGGAGGGAAGGAAGGAAGGAAATTAGCCAGGCATGGAAGGAAGGAAGGAAGGAAGGAAGAAAGAAGGAAATGAAGGAAATTAGCCAGGCATGGTGGAGCACTGAGGCTGGAGGATCATGTGAGCCCAGGAGGTCGAGGCTGCTGTGAACTGTGATCACACCACTGCACTCTAGCCTGAGGGACACAGTAAGACCTTGTCTCAAAAAAAGAAAATAAAAACAATATTACTTTTTCTCATTTAATAATTATTTATTAAGCACACACTTCATTTAAATACTACCAAGACATGGATGATATGTGAATGGCTTTTAAAAAGAACGTTACACAAGGATGAAAAAAGGAACATGATGCAATGATATCTGATCAAATTTGAAGGTAATGAATGATTGCCCTTAACAAATTTTTTTTTAAATATGTAAGAATTAAATAAGCAAGTAGTCTCTCCAAAATGGAGCATTTCTAATCATTTGTATGAAGGCAAAATGAAACATATTATTAAAGAACTTGATAAAAATAAAAAGCCTGAAATTCAAAGAATAAAATAGAATCTTAGAAGACCAGAACATAAAATAAGCAGATTATGTAGGACTTAAATAGTTTAATAATTTTGTTTTGTATTTTAAGAGAAAAGATTAGCCATGAAAGGTTTTAATTAGAGAGCTGATGTGATCAGATTATGTTCTGAGAAGGTAATTCTGTTTTGTTATAAGAGTAAGATTTAAAGGGTTAACATTTTGACACGAAGGAGACCATTTACTATTTTGGCAAACTAGATTAAAACGGTGGTTGCAGAACTACAAAATAGTAGTGAATTAATTTGAAAATTTTTAGAAGGTAAATAAGAGTTTATGAACAATTGATTACAGAAAAAGCAAGGAAGCAAGAGGTGTCTGGTTTATGTGGCTGTATGGATGTCAGTCGTATCTATAGAAATAGAGATCTCTGAAGGAAAAACATGTGGGGGTAAGATTGGAGACTGAGTGTTCATGTTAAATACATCAAATGTGCCATACCTTTTAGATATCCAAGTGAACATGCCACATAGGTGCTGCATGTAAATAAGCTAGTGAAGCAAACTGCACAAGGATATATAAATCCATGAGTGATTGGTAAGTAAATGGAAACTAAATATATGAGTGAGGCTTAAAAGACCCAGAGAAATTTGAGAGAACAGAATTTGAATCCCATTCACCCTGATCTTAAACATTTAAAGGCTACATAGAAAAATGCCACCCAACAGAATCTGAGAAACTGTAGCCAGGAACCTAAGGGTTGAACCAGGATTATGTCTGTGGCAGGGAGGGGATTGGGAAGCAAGTGAAGCATATATATTTGTCAGAGAAATCTAGGGCAGATAATTTTTTAAATCTCCATTTAAAAATTATATAAATTCCTTTTTTGTTTCCTTATTTATTTGGAAAGATAAGCCTTAGGAGCAGGAATTAAGTTCCATTTTGAGTAATTTTGAAGTCAAATAAATGAATACTGTCTTACATCTCTTGATATTTAGTAACTTAGAGGTTATTTAGGTTATTCCTGAGAGTTTTATGGAAATATGTACTCAGTATATTACCTGCTTTGGCGTTTGCTTATAATTGAAATTCTTTATGTTAGATCTAAAGGGAATGCTGAAGCATGCTTCAAGGAAACATTTGTTACACAGATTCTCATCTCTCCTGTACTGCTTAAACTAAACAGGTAGAACAAGGCCACAGTTTGCTTTCCTCTTTTCTCACAGCTGCCTGCCACTATGTAAGTTACCTTACTGAGGCAGATCCTGGTGGTGATCATTCCGTTTGGCACATACTATTTTTGTGTACTGAGAAGGGCAAAAGTGCCTGGGAAATAACACCTCCTCACCAACCTCCCCCACCCAACCCCCGGGAGCTGTCCTCAACCAAAAGTGATAACTGGAAATATTCTGTAAATAGTCCTGTCTCTTGCCAGTCAAGTAAGGTAACTCAGAGTCATGTCCTCCATTCACTCTCAGTTCCACAGTGGAATTGAACTCAGTTTGCTTTGCTCACAGTGTAGTCGGCTCAATAACACAGGCTTCATTTACTTCCTTCCCTTCCTGTCTTACTTCTCAGAGCTTCCTGAGATTACCACCTCGCACATTACCCCCTCAATAAAAGACATGCCTTAGGATCTGTTTGTTTGGACACTGGACACTGTTTTAGAGTTCTCCAGAGACATGGAGCCAATAGGCTGTGTATACATATACAAGGAGATTTATTATAAGTAATTGTCCATATGATTTTGGAAACAAAATCCCAAGATCTGCAAAGTAAGTCAGCGAGCTGGAGGACCAACTGCACCAATGGTTTAGTTCCACTTCGAATCTAATGACCTGAGATTGAAGATAATTGATGATTTAGTTCCGGTCCAATGGTCTCAGGATCAATACCCAGAAAGACCCAAGGTTTCCATTCTATTCTAAAGGCAGGAAAAAAGTCAATGTTGCAATTCAAAGGACATCAGGCAGGAAGAGTGTTTTTCTACTTGGAGGAGGAGGATTAGCCTTTTCATTTTATTAAATCTTCAAACAGATTGGATGAGGCCCTTTCGTATCGTGGAGGGCCATCTGCTTTACTCAGTCTACCAACTTAAATGTTAATCTCATCCCAAAACATCCTCACATTAACACCCAGAATAATGTTTCATCAAATAGCTGGGCACCCCAAGGCACAGTCAAATTGACACACAAAATTAAACATCACAGACACCCAAATTAACACAATTCTGTTTCCCAGAATCATACTTTTCTGATCTTTCACCTTAAACTTTTTCCAAGAAAATTAAACTTTCTTTTGTAATATATCATGGGGAAAATCACTTTTGCAATATATGTATTTAGTTATAGGTCAAAAGACCATAGGACTCAGTTTGGCCAGAACAGTCTGGTTCACACCTGTCATCTGCATAATTATTAATATTTTTAATTTTTCTTTTAACAATGTCCTACTTTGGAGAAGAAATTATGTGATTATCCTAGTCAATAAATGATTTCGTAGATTTGCTAATAATGGAAAAATAATAAAGTGTGTTTAAATCTGATATTCAATTTTTTCTTCTATCAGTTAAAAAAGAATGATGAATGCGTGTCATATTTCTTCAGATTAATTTTTCTTCCTAAGTCATTTTATATCACAAATATTTAATGTGATGTATTTGGAATGTTTATTTGCAATCAGAATATTATTTTGTATCATCTTAAATGCATTCGCTTATTTAAAGAATTGAGGAAGAATGTATTTGAAAAGCATATATAATTTTAAAGTATGATATAAACTATTATTTTTTATTTTGTAGTTTATTATTCAATATATGAAAAATGTAAATTCTTTTTCTTAGATAAAGTAAATTCTTTTTCTTAGATAAAGTTACAAACCTGGAAATTACACAATCGGTATTAACTCATTTAACTGGCTCCAAAATCAAATAATTATATAATACTAGGACAGATCAGTTCTTCTATTACAACTAAGAAGAAAAGAATGAGAATAACTGTGATCCTCTGGAGAGTTCAGAACCTATTTTGCTCACTGTAGAGAATGTGAAGATAAGAGGGGAAGACAATTCCACATTGACTGTGGACCAGACAATGCCAGGGCTAGCAAAGTCTCATAAAGAAAGACTGTGTTTATATTGTCTCTCTTTTTTTAGCTTATTTTTCATTTCTTCTGTGAAATATGCTATCTTTGTGTTGATTAAGGTATATTATATGTCATAAAAGTTATAAATATACATGTCTTTAAGTATTCATTAATCCTCTTCCACTAGGGATGATTTACTGTTAAATGGAAATAAATAATTTTCTAACAAACATGTAGTGGCATATATAACAAATGCCGACTTTTAATAAAATCATAAATGCTATTGGAAGTGACTCAGTACTTAAGAGCAAGCAGCATGTGCCCAGTGCTGCATCACTGCGTTTTGAAAAGATTCTGCATAATGCTTGTGAGACAGTAGTTGATCTTGAGTTCATTGTGGGTTCCTTTTGTGAGCCCCTGGTATTCCTGCAACAATGAAAGTGTTGTTATTCAGATGCACATAAATGCATTCAGCCCATAATAATAGTATTCATAGCCATCTATAAATAGTTTAAGAAACAATTGTATGAAATGCGTGATATTCATCTGAACCACTTTTTGCAGTTTCACTTTTAAATTCAGATTTCAGAAGTAATGCAACAAAGGTGCTGATAAGATAGACTTTTTTTTAGCTTTGTATGGACAGGACGTTAGCTTTTTAAATCACACAGCCTGTTTTTGCAAATCTGAGAAATCCTTTATAAATATATACAATTATAAAAATCATATGAGACATGCTGAACACACAGCATGATGCACAGTTATTAAATATCTAGTTTTGTATGTGTTTAATTACCTGTCTTAATATTCTTTTGTTTCTAGATACACCATCAGTTAAGATTATACCATCAACTCCTTTTCCACAAGAAGGACAGCCTTTAATTTTGACTTGTGAATCCAAAGGAAAACCACTGTAAGTGAGTTAATGAGCAATAAAGCTTTCTACTTTTTTCTTTTTCTTGCTTTGATTACAGGCTTTAATTGTAGAAATCCACAGTTTGTGTCTTTTATTGGTGGGCAATGTGTTCTCTAAAACAGAAAACGTCATGAACCATGTCTTCATTAGTATCTATGGAAGACTGGTTTTCTCTTTGTCTTCTAGTGAAATTTCTGGGAAGATTTTCAGCCGTTATTTCTTTTTATTTTTTTTCCAGTAAGATATTTTAAGCTGAATGGAGTGTAGGCTTAATCAGCCACTGTTTATATCATCAGACTAATAAAAGCTGCACATTGTTGAATTTAGTTCTCCCATGAAAAACTTAGAAAATACTGAAGCATCCCCAAAATATGCCAATGTTTTAAAGTTACATGGAGAATCATTTTCAAAAAAGGAAAATTAAATCTATATTTCTTATGAAACACCCAATGAAACAGGTAACATGAATGAGAAGGATCACAAACTCAATGTGTTTAATGGTAAAGTGATTTCATTATTAGAATACATACACATCAATGCGCTAATTTCACTTCAACTCTAAAACTTTATCTTTTGAAATTTGTGTTTATAAATAGCCAGTCAAAGAATACCTGGTTTTAAGCAAAACTTAAATATGGATATTAAATATGTATATTTAAATTCTGTTTAAAACCAATATGATTATTCTAATATAGTAACACTCTAGGCCTAGCTTTATGTAATTTACTTGATTTTTTTTTTAAAGATTCTTATTTATTTGAATTCTGTTTAAATTATAATAGGAGGAATTAAATTGTTCTTTGTATATGACTATAGGAGATTGCTTCTGGCAAATCAGGTTAAATTACTAAAAATTTGCTTCCAATAACATTTATATTATTTAAGTGTGAGTTTCATATTATCTGATGAGGAATTTTTCTAAAAGAATTGGAAGACAGATGCCTGACATTTTAACTTCGTCAATTGTATGTCATTATATTTTTCACCATGTTCACAAATCCATACCTTCTTTACCACAGTTTTGATATTTTAAAACTGTTCTCTCTTCTAGTAATTATTTTACAGAGATTGTTTTTGTTCTTCTTTCCCTCACATTTATCCAAAAGTACATTTATGTACATTTGGATTATATACACAATTTATGCAATATTTAATCTACCTCATTTGGAGGTGAAGTTTAATATTTAGTTCACCTCATTTAGAGGTGAAGTTAGGGAAGATGCTTTATAGAATGCTTGAAAATAAATAACTCCTGCTTCAGAAACATCCCATTGTCTTACAGTGATTCCTTGATTTCACATCTACTTTCAACAGTAGAAACATTATTGTACTTATGGAAATCATTAGACTATGTTTTATATAATTAAATATTTAAGTAGTTCATATCACTCATCTAAGATATGATTGAATGAATGTGTCTTCTAGTGGGTCTCTTTTGAGTTACCTAAAAATAATCTTGGATGTGTAGTAATTCTCTGCACTGCAGATGAATGAAAAGCACAATAACTTCTTATTCATTTTATTTAAGAATACAAATTTCAAGAGATTTATAAAATGGAAAATGTTACCTTTATCAAGAGAATTCTGATTACTATGATTTTGCAAATAGATAAAGGAAATAAGAAAGGCTCCCTATTTTACAGAAGAGAAAACTGAGGCCCAAAAGTGTTAACTACATTTTCCTATTCATCCATATTTAAAATGAGGGAGAATTTGAATTCAGTTCAGTCTTGCCCAGAGCTTTCACTCTTTCAATTATGTGCTGCTACTTCAATTGCTAAATGTACATTTCCACTTATTCCAGCTAAAGTTACTTTTGAAAAACTAGGCTGGCAATAATTGGGACTGACAATAATTTTCACCACTGAAGGTGAACCCCTAGATGCTTTAGGGCAGTGAACTTGCTGGTCTCATGATATGTTTCACTGTTGCCATCCTCCTTTCGTAGGCTTTCTTTTATATTTATATTCTTTCTGGAAACTTGTCAAATGTCTACCAAACTAATCATTTCTGGCATGAGTTCATAGCCATATGAAAAATCTGTAATTAATGCAGTATATTTTGATAATTAATTCATAGGCTCCACAACATCTTCAAAGTAAAGTAGTCATTGTATGTTGCCTTTCTCTTCGTAGATCCCAATGTTGTATTCTGTATGCTGTGGTCCACAAGTAAATATGTATTAAGTTATTCTCTTGTATTATATTTCCATTTGCAAGTTTCCTTTTATCATATTTCCTTGAAGACTGTCAAGATATTGGCATTAAAGTTGGAGTCAACTCCTTTGATGCCTGTCTTCCTTAGACTGTTGGATCTTTGTTTTTTTTTTTTTTTCTTCCTAATTATTTTAAATAACTTCTCTACATTTTTACAGTAACTATCTTCTCCATTGCATGAAGGCATTAATCTCTTTAAAAACAGTCTAAATTTTAGCCTCTCTGTAGTTTATATACTATTTCCAACAGTGCCAGATGAAGCACAGAGGACAAAAATCATGAGAAGACTGAAATCATTGGATTTTCTCAGAAGGAAATCTTCCTGATCATAAAGAAAAGTCTTACTAGAGCAAAAAGAACAGGATGCAAATTGACATGGTTTAATCAGGGAGTTAGTAGTCAGTGGGGAAGTAAAGACAGTCACTAAAGGAAAGACTATAAACTTCAAAAAATGAATCGTAAAAGGAGAAAGAATTATGAGAAATAATTTGTCAAATTTTAAAATAAAACAATAATGACATATATAATGGGGAGACTTGCATATTTTAAAATAGGAACAAATGAGTGGGAGTAAAAATGAAATATGTGATATACTTAATGGGCAGGTTAGAATTACCTGTTTTACTCAGGTAATCACTGTCAAGTCTCTACTTTGCAACTATTATACCTGTGTTTTCTTTTTGTTATTTAAGAACCACTGAGAAGGAACAGTATATCTTAGTCTTTGAGTGGGGCTCCAAGCACTTAAATTTTATCATCTTTATCATTTACCTGATCCATCTCTCATGAGCATGTGAAAATCAGGAATGAATAGTGGCTATTTGATTTATTTATATCTTGTAGCTGTCTTAAACAATACATTTAATCTGTGGCCAAAACTTCATTGTTTCTTAAAAAGTATTTGACTAATATGTAATGTTTTGAAGAAGGAGATATTCACAGTAATTAAGTATATTGGTAGTAGGCAAAATCACACCACTATCTTTTGTGTAAATCACAACATCATGGCATGGCTAAGTTGCACTGAAGCTGGTGTTCGGAACCTGCCCTTCTTTATGCTAATGTTGTTTTCCTTGTTCTAAATGTGAGGGCCCCAGTGACTATTTATGAACAATCATGCCTTATTTGCCTGCTTTGGACTGAAGCCTTTTGCCATTTTCCTGTGAAACAGCTGCATAACTTGGGCCAGGACCAAATTGTTCCACTTGACACTACTATAGAAGCATTCTATTCTTTCCTTAAAAGAGAGATTACTGTACATGTGTGTCCATTGTTTTAATTTTAGTTTAAAGTGAGGACCGAGCTAATGCCAGCCACTTTTCTTTCAAGTGCCCAGAGTTTTTGCAACCCTCTTCTTTTGTTGGCTGAATTCCCAGACAGCTTTCAGGCAGCAGCATTCTCCATTTATAAAAGTAGAGGAAAACACACACACACATACACACACACACACACACACACACACACACACACACACACACCATGAAACCCATATATTACATTAAAGTCATGACCTTAAATGGTGTGAGGTTGCCACCAACACGGTGTAACTAATGAGACATCATTCATTTTAATCAAATGTTTAATGCTTTTTAAATTCACCTCCAAAAAAAAGCAATTTGATATTTTCAGTGAGATAAATGTGTATTTTGCATCTATTCTATAAAAGAAAATAATTACAGTTACTGATAATTTTTTCTATGTATCTAGCACAATGTTTATGTTGTACTTACTATTTTATTTTCTGGTAACCACAATTTTTCTTTTGTTCTTGCCATAAATCTGGTATGCATAATTGCACAGCATGTAACATTCCAATTCTATAAACAAAGAAAGAATTTAATCATTAGGAAGACAGATCACATACTATATAGCAACTAGTGAGGTGTTTTAGGGGAATAATTACACATCTATTTTCAAATTGATCAAGAATGAAAGAACTCTGATATGTATATATTAACATATTTTTCTATTAGCACAATGGAGACTTTTTAACAACAACAACAACAACAACAACAACAACAAACAGACAAAAGGCAGGGCACGGTGGCTCATGCTTGTAATTCCAGCACTTTGGGAGGCCTGGGCAGGTGGATTATCTGAGATCAGGTGTTTGAGACCTGCCTGGCCAATATAGTGAAACCCCATCTCTACTAAAAATACAAAAAATTTAGTCAAGATTGTTGTGGGCACCTGTAATCCCAGCTACTGGGGAAGCTGAGGCAGGAAAATTGCTTGAACCCGGGAGGCACAACTTACAGTGAGCTGAGATCGTGCTATTGCACTCCAGCCTGGGCAACAAGAGCAAAACTCCATTTCCAAAAAAAAAAAAAAAAAAAAAAAAAAAAAAAAAAAAAAAAAAAAAAAAGACAAAAAAATTAAAGCAAAGCAGTTTTATATTAAGTCAATGTTCTCAGCCTCACATGTACCTTTTTACAAATCACAGGTTATTTGCTAATCATTATACAGTTCAAGTACCATCAGAGGAAATGACAAAACAAATGAGGAATTAAAGAAAGCAAGTTATCGTCTAGAGTGAAATGTTTACCAAAAGAAGATAAAATATGTATTTTAAAATATTAATCAATAATAGCAGTTTTACATTATTTGACCTGATATATAGCAGTTGTTATTACAGAATACTTACCTCTCTCCTGATATATAGAAAAACTCTAATTAATCATTGAGACCTGTATTTTATTTTCAAATAGGATGCCTAAGCTGTCATACTTTGAGGCACAAAATGTTTTGTGATATTGTAGAAAGAGAATGTGGACCTAGGTTTAAATAATAAATATGTGGATATCTGGGGCCTGAGTAGTCCTAAGCAAATCACTTAACCAGACCAAGTATTCTTTTTTCTTTTCTTTTAATTGATAGACTTTAATTTTTAGAGCAGTTTTAGGTTCACAGTGAAATTGAGTGGAAAGTACAGAGATTTCTCCTATACCCCTCGTCCTTACCCACTCACACCCTTCCTCACTACTGACATTCTATACCAAAATATTACATGTGTTATAATCAATGTACCTACACGGATCCATCGTTATGACATCAAAGTCCAATGTTTATGTTAGGGTTCATTCTCACACATCGAGTAGTTTTATCTCTAAAATAAAGAACCCAAAATTTAGCAGATTGTTTTAATAACAACAGTGTATATGAAATGTCTGCCTCCAAGTAATTGCATAATACATAACAATAATGAGGTTGATAAATTATTATTTGATCAAGGAAATACAATATATCTCACCAAGTTACCCACTCAGAAGTCTTAATTATATATTTAATACCCATTCTAATATTAGGCTATTATGGCAACTCTGACAACTGAGTTATCTCATATGTATTCCCAGGCAATGGAATTCAAGATTTCAGGCGGAATAAACACATTTCAGGAGAGTGGATCTGTCATTTTCAAAGGCATATTTAAACAGCAAAGGAACCCAGACTGATGTCATGGCAAAACTTATATAGCAACTTGGATATTTTATTCGAAGTTAAGTAATAATAGTAATAAACCACAGAGAAGAGAAGCAGAGTTATGAACCGCAGTTGGGGTAAAATCCAAAATAGCTAAAACAGAAGACTGGAAAATCCTGAGCTACAGGAAAAGCCTCTTCACTAATTTACCTTAATTTTAACAAAGCACAAGTTTAGATCAATTTGCAAGGAAAAGAAGGAATTATGAATGAGTTTTAGTTTGATAGATATGGGAAAGTCTACACTCTGAAGCAATTTCATTGGAATGAAAGGGAGTAAGTAGTTACCAAACTTTGCAAAGAACAAATGTGGACCTGGAAAGCCTTAAGCAACCCAAACTAAGTAGATGGTGTGGCTCATGAGTGGTGAAGAATCCAGGGTCAGTGATGTATAGGACCTTTTTTTGGCATAGTTTTTCATCGTTTTCTCTCATGTGTAATTGTTTAATTTAAATCACACAACTACTTTGTTGTAAAAGGTTTATAAAAATTGTTGCAATCATTTCTGATTTTTTAGAGGAGGAAAAACAAGCGTTCCAGTTATGTGATCTTTCCCAGTAACACAGTTGATAAATGGAAGAATTGGGATTACAGACAAGTCTTTCTTTTATATTAACGACAATGATGGTTGTATTTTTTGGTGTACCTAATGTTTTTCAGCATTGATTTCTTTTCACAATAACTCAATAAAGTTGGCAGGCATTGAAGAGTTCTTACAAACTGCTAGGACAGCCCATATTTCAATCAAATAATTGTTTAAAAATACCAGTTATGTAGGCTCAAACCTATATTAGCATATCTAAATATTATTTAAAGAATTTCTAAACAGATATAAATATATCTAAATAGTTTCTGCCTAGATTTTATAATGAGAGCAATAATTATTCAGTTCTATAATATATATGTGTATATATATATATATTTAAAATAGGATATATTGCATTCTTAATTTTTTCTTTTAGAAGATAAAGACTGCAGGTTACAACTAGAATACAAAATTAGTGCCAAAATAATATCAATGCAATGCAATGCAATGAAAAGCCTGGAACTTAAATAGAAAAAGCTGAAATTTAAAATAAAACACTCCTTAAGAGCATGTCATAGTATATTATTAAATGCAATGTTTAAAATGTCACTAAAATAATTAGTGGGATAAATATAATAATTGTCTTCTTATCATCTAGGTGTTCCTATACCGGTAGTACATAGATAATAAAGGATATAGAGCACTTAGGTTGGTATGGGTGTGTGTGTGTGTGTGTGTGTGTTTTGTGTTCTGATATCTAGACAAATGCAATATTGTCTCAATTAGGTAATTAAAAATTAAAAGTAATATAGTCAGTTTCTTCTAAAATGTCTACAAGGATATAATATTGAAAAATTCATTCTAAATTTTCAAAATTAAAAATAAATATATGTGCAGTTCTTTTCATAATGAGTTTCTTTTCTGAGATCCATAAGGTCTTTTGCTTCTTTTTTGTGGTTTCAAAATTTAATCACACATTGACTCTCTGGAAACACACAGTGGTTATCTTGGAAATGAGACCGAATATATTTGGTTTTTGTTTTGAAACAAGGAGCTGACTCTTGGTAATCTCAACTGCTGTTATTTAGGCTGGGCATGGGCATCTGTAGTGTGTTGGGCACTCAATCATTTTCAATTAAACGTTCCAATGTCTTGTGAAAATCCCATAAGAGCTTGCAGAACCACGATTATAGATCCATAGAGGAAATGTACTTCTTGAACATTTCCAGGTAAGCAGTTTTCTTGTAACACAAAGGCAATTATTTTGAGGGATTATGTAAATATTCACTGTAAAACCCCACACCAAACATGTCTCAATACATTTAAGACATCATTTTGGAATGGTGCTAAATATATGTTTAGTAGATTTTCAGGAATGCACTTTTTGGCTCATAGATTTGAAATCTGTAGTTTTAAAAATACATTAATTTTGAGATTATGTTTAAGCATTTTACTCTATAAAGTTTTGTAAACATTGCATATGTTTTTGTACAATAAATTTAACAACATGGTAATTGTAGGAAGATTGCAGAAAAATAATCACTAAACACTTTAAAAATTGAAATATTAGAATTATTTCTGTATTTTTTAAAGTTAGCATATTGTTCTAATAAGATATGCTTTTCCTCTTTGCATTTATTTCATAACATGTATCATAAATTTGGAGATAATATTTCTCTAGTAGTCACTTTCTGAAGATCACCGGTTTTAATATCAAATGAAACACATCATGCAGAAGCAGTTGCTTGATGGTGACCCAGTGTTTAACATAAACATTAAATCTTACAAGGCTCAGGAGCAGTATTTTATGGTAAAGGAAGTATATAGGTTGTAAAGTTACTCTTACATAGAAAATAGGACCCCATCATTGCAAAATGTCCTTGAACTGAATGGTTTACAGGTTCCTGATGGAATTAGGATGCTTATAGAAACATTTTATATAGTATCACATTGTTCTTATGATGTACACAGGTTGATAAAAAGGAAGATTCTGAGGAACGCACACTCACAATTTTTTTCATTATAAAACCTGAAAATGTTGTAAAGCGTACTTTAGTCAAAGGAAAATTTTAGTAGTCAATAATTTTCAAATAAGTTGAAAACTATTTTCCTAAGAATGATTATTGCTAAATATATTATAAAGATTTCATGCTTAACGTACATATACACAGGGGCTTATTTCTTGAATGAGAGAATGAATGCTTACTCAAGACTTTTTATCTTTTAACTAGGAGTTAATATTCTGTGTTTACCAAAGAAAAGGAATGTTAAGTATAGATTAGGCATGGGTAATTGTTTTGCTTCAGCAGAAAGTCCTTAAGAGATTAGCTTAAGTGTTTGTAACAATCTTGAATATTTTTCCTTCAATCCAAAAATCTGTCACTCCTTCATGATCATAGCAATCTTATCTTTTGTAAGGATAATCTTTTATTTGTTGTGCCATAAATTGGCTGGAATTATACAGTATGTAGTATGACTGCTTTTTTAAAACTCTTAAAATAATCATCAGTGAACACTGCCTTATCAGTAAAAACTAGTCCAAGAATTTTACAGGCACTCTAAAAAATGACATTATTTTCAAGTCTTCTAAAGAGCTCCCCTTTCTTGCATAGATTATTTACTGTTTCAACTACAAACTTCTAAATTTGGAGGCAAGAAATGCCTTTAAAAAAATCAGATTCAAGTAGCACATGTTGATGTTAATTAGGATAAAAGTTCATTTTTATTTGCTATCAAATTTTAAAATCTACTGGCGAAATTAATATGCGTGTTATTTTTTCCTATAAAGCTAACAAGTAATATAATGAAACTCCTCCTACTTGACACTAAAATAGTGTCATAATTGATTTTAAAAACTTGTGTAAGTAGATAAACTTAGAATTCAATTTGCAATGTAAGTGAGTAAATAGGCTTGAATTTTCCTTTTCAAATTTCATTTATTACTGCATTAAAATGTCTTTGACCCTGTCAGGCAGAAGCACTGATAATGACATTTGAGTAGAAACTTTTGTTGTTGAGCCTTTCAACAGGAGTCTTTGGGATTCTCAAACAATAGCTGGAGGAAAAAAGTTTATTGCTTTTCATAAAATCAATTGTGCAGATATGGGAAATGCCACATCAATACTGAGCAACCTCTGATTCATGATAGTTGTGAGGATAAAATAAGAAACTGAAGAACATTTCCAGAAGTAATTAAAAGAGAAGAGAGTAGAGGCTAATGAGAATAAAGCTAAGGAACTACCTTGTTCTTTCTCACACACAAATACACAAAGACACATTAAATTAATCAATACAAGTAACTGCAATAGGCAAAGAAACACAGTGGAAAATCTATATTGAACAGATAAGTTGTTTAAGAATTTACTTCATCTAGATAATTTATTCAATCCTCTCCTTCCTTTTTCTCTGTTCATTTACACTTCTATTTCAGTACCAAATATTTGAACTGCTAGAACAAATCCAGTTTTACAAATGAGGGTACTAAATATATTAAGATACAGATTTTTTCAGAAAGATCTATTTTCAATATTATGTTAAACAGCTATGAGAAGGAGAAATGTGTATGTCTAATCACACATTTTTATTGACATTAATGATAATACATTATGGATATTTCAACAGATTGGAAAAACAAAAAAAGCTCCAAGACACAGTAATGATATTTACTTGGGCTTTAAAATTGCCTTTGTCCTTGCTATTCATGTGCACACTTGAATGACGGCTTCAAGAAGAGTATTTAATAAAACAAACATCCTTTACCGTCTCTTTCTTTTTCGTTAGCTTGCTTTGAAGTGCTAAAGGCACAGAGAAGATGAAAAAGATAGGTTTATTAGGACGAGGCATTAACCAGATAATAATGGATGGAGAAAGGGGGAAAAATGATTGACTGGATTGTAAGACTGGTTAAGGAGAGAAGTGAAGGGGAGCGGGACATTAAAGAATAAAGGAAAATAGTGGGCCCCTTAGTAAGATTGGAGGCTTTGATGATGTACAAGAGAATAGTGAACTGAGCAAATAGAAGTTTGTAATTAAAAAAAAAATGAGACTTTCATGGAAATAACAATGATGACAATGTTAAGTGTGTCATCATGGCGGAGGTGGAGCTAACAAAGTAATTATTGGACATGAGAAGATAGGAGAAGTGAGAAGTTAAGGTATTACTGGAATTATAATGATAAACATTCAGGACAACAAATTTTGAAAGAAATTTTTTCTTGTTCCTATGACACTATTCTCTTGATTTTTTTTCTTAGAATTCTCAGACTGTATTGCCTTTTCTTATTTTCAAAGTAAGCGTATTATAAGATGTTCAGTGATGTGCCCTTTTGTTTTCTTTCTTTAGCTTGGAAACATGGTTGGCACACATCTCTATAAAATTCCCAGTTCTTCCCTCTTCCCTGATTTCTAACTTTTTGTTTATTTAATTGCTGGATCAAGATGTATTTCTTGGTTTTCTTGTAACCCTTGAATTCAGCATGTTCTTCTCTCTTTTGTTTAATTGGTTGGTTGGTTAGTATTTAAATTGCCATTTTTCTTTTTAGTACTAAGATTGTACCTGTTGTACAGACTAGACACTGTAAGACTTTCTTTTATCTCTTCCTCATTACCATACATTGCTTGGCATCCAAAAATTTGTATGTACTTTTCCAGGGCTCTTTCATTGTTTATTGTGTGCTTTCCTTTATTATTACTCCCCCTTATTGTAGGAACTTGTTGTCTGAACTGTATATATGGCCTCTTTATTGGATTTTCCCCAGATGTTTCACATTAATATTCCTAAAGGATACTCCAATCAGGAATACTCACTTCTCAAAAAACAAAATACTCATTTTTAAAGAAAGTTTAGATTCTTCAGCTGACACTCCAGACCCTTTATTACTACTTTAAATGTGCAAATGTTTCCCCCACACTCATATCACAAAGTTTTCTATTTCTTTGCTTTTGTTCAGCTCCTCTTTATGACCAAAACGTTCCTTCCCACATTTCATTCTCTCTTCTATATTAATGTGACCATCAGTTTTCTGGTCTTATACTTAAATATTACTTTTTTATGTTCCGCTTTTTGTCCTATAGACTTTGTCTTTGACTAAGCTACTTACAAGCATACTTGTTCCTTGATCCTTCATATACAATTTACAGCTCACCTTTGCTTTTATTACTCCCAACTCAGTTAATCCTATTAAGTGCTTTTAACTTTACCCTTTCTTAATTTGTAATTTTCTGCCAATGGCAATTTTACTTGTTAACCCTATTCTCATTTCTTTTTTGGAATTCACAATATTTAAGTTAATCTTTTCAACATTATGGCCTCTCAAGGACAAGCATTCTATCCAGAGCTTAGACTTCTATTGAGTTGGTGTATTCCATTTCTATTTGTCAAAATTCTCCTATAATTAAATGTAGTAATCAAGAGTTGTATCTTTCATAAAGCCTATTATAATGTCTCTATTATAGGTGATAATTCTTTCTGATGTTTTAGGACTGATTATGCCACTTACTATGTGCTACCAAATATTATGGTTCATGACATATATCTTATAGAAACCACTACAATATAAAATGACAGAGCAGATAATTATTTTAGTTTTTCATACCCTCACAATTACTGGTTCAAAATTATGCCCAGAATTGTTTGTAGATAATTATGTGATAATAGCATGCATTTATTCAGTACCTACTAAAGAACATACAAGCATGTTTTAACTAACAAAAAGAAAATTCATTGATTTCTTATCTGTCTTAAGATATAAGTGTAGAGTAGAATATTTCTGTTAATTAAACCTGGGGAGACACATTGAAGACCACTCTACTATAAATGGTTCTGAAGTTTTGTGTTTTCTCATGCATGCATCTGTAGACTATCAGACGTATAAATGTTTCTTTTATTATATTTTAAAATGAGCCTAAGTGATAAGTAACACACTCAAATTTAAGCTTGCTTATACTAAAATTTATTTGATATTTAAAGAACTGCTCATATAAAAAGTATGAAATCAATATTAAGAATAAAAGAAAAATCTAATTTCATTATAACTAAATTGCACAAAAATGAAATCTGAGGAGAAAACACAGCTTGATGTACACTATAATGGCCTAAAGCAATATTTTTTCAATAATTAATATGACTTTGCATATATGTGGAATGGTATTTATAAACTGTTCAGAAATATTTATTTGATCTTCAATAACAAAAAACCCTTTGTGTATTTTTTTTAATTTGAAATGATCACTGCACTAAATAGACCCACAAATTGTCCTTTTGTATTTCTTGCTGTTTTGCAACTACATCCATAACTTATGACAAAGTTATTAAAATTATATTTTTAATTGGCTTCAAATTTTCACAATACTGTTCTTTTAGATTGCTTTATATTTACATTTAAAAAATTTTAAAAAGCTACCAAGCAACCCCAGCTTCTAATCTTTTTCCTCCTCCTCAATTACTCAGCAGTGTTTGGGCTTTGGTTTAGAGATGTAATCAGTCTACCCAATGGGGAAATACCTACTCTCCAGTTTGTTCAGGATTCTTTCTCTGGAAGTCAATAAACTTCAAATTTTTTACTTGAGCATTTTTCAGATCCATTTGACAATTATTTTACATTTACTTTTTCCCTCCCTTTCTCTAGAAATGTAATAGCATAAGGACTGTGCATTTGATGCATAATTTATTAATCAAAAAGTTTTTGCTTAAAGCAGAAGAAGGATCAAGATGTTTATGTAACTCCTACCACCTTCTTTCACTTTCAAGTGAAAATATCACAAGAAATAAAGAGGGATTAAGTTTTTAAAAACTCTCTGGTTTTAAAACTTTAATAATATTTACTACCCACCTGTGGAATTTTTAAACTGAAATAAAGCTGCTAGGCATCTTCGTGTATTGACATGGTACATAAGGCATAAAGTTACTGACTATATGGTCCTGCTTTTTCTTAAAAGAAATGTAAGATATAAATATTTGAAATTTTTCCTCATTTTCCTTTAAGGTAGAACAAGATGTTTTCTTGAATTTTCTTACAGTGACCTTTTTTTTTTTTTTAATGGGAAAAACAAGTTTAATTTTCAGAGGATTAATTTTAATGTTAGAGCCCAATATATCCTGTACTCATGAAAAAAAAAAAAAAAAAAAAAAAAAAAAAAAAAAAAAAAAAAAAAAAAAAAGCACAGAACCCAAGGGATATTTTGCTATTTGGAAAAAGAAGAGACTGGAGAGCATTTCAAATTTTGCACAGTGTTTGACTCCTGTCCCTTTCCACACCGGGAAGATTCTTTTCCTAGGAGACCTACATTATGGGACTCAGCTTTTCCATTACTGAATTTCTTATTCTTTATTCCTTTTTAGAAGCATGAGCCTGAAAGAGGGGCTGTGAATGATGAAGGCAAATAAATTTTCCATTCTCAGTCCCTAGGGAGTGAATAACCCCATAGTTTCTAATCAGAGAAAAGATTAGAGGGACTGTTGCCTGTTGCTATGGTATAACTGCACAGAATAAATGCCCCAATACAAATTAAATAATTTTGCTGAAAATTAGTAATTAGGTTTATATCTGGTTCAAAATATTAAATAAAAATCAACATCTGAGAGACTTGTGGCAATATCTTTCAACAGTAATTTATAAATTAGGAATTTTGAAACATACAGGTAATCTCTTATTAGGTAAGTAGAAAAAAAAAACACCAAATTAGTAGTTTTTCTAAAAAAAATATGTTAAGATTAGAAACAACTTCATCAATGCCTTGGGATATTTGAGAATAAATGTATAAACATATTTTTTTTCTCTTTTAACTTGTTTTCTGTTGCTCTAGGAAGAAATTGCTGAAAAAATATCTTACAATATAAATAAAAATAAACATCTTTATAGTCTTATAAAATTGATGTAGATGACAAAGTGATGGATGCAGCAAACCACCAAGGCACATGTACACCAATGTAACAAACCTGCATATTCTGCACATATACCCCAGAACTTAAAGTATTAAAAAAAAGAGAAACAAATCAAATTTTATCTCAAACATAACTTTTCCAACATTTTAATTATTTGGGCTAGTAAAAGAGAAACTTTCAGGATGGACTAAATGTTCTCATGTGGAGTTCCATAATGTTATCATCTCATATCTGATGCTATTTTCACTGTCCTGTTACTCCTGGTGTGTAGCTCCTACTCTTTTTTAGCCTTATCACAGAAACTGTAGACTGGAACCACTTTTAAATGATCTCTTTGGATGCCTGAACAGCAGGGAAGATTGTTATTCATTTGTAGCAAGAACCTCAATCATTTCTGGGTTCCAATTAGAGAAAGCCTAGGGGGCCCTCTTTATTAAGATGAAACATAAATTGTATCAAGTCTTGCTAAACCACTTAAGATTTTTATGATGATATTAAGAATCTTGAACATTTTAAATACTAATTGGGTATATGTGTAGGCTATTTATAATCTGTGCATAAACTCTAACCTCTATTTCATTAAATTTGCATCTTATGGTGCTATTTTTGCCACCTTGAAGATTTACCACAGAGACTAGGATCGAGAATTCTTGAAGGATTCAGTTCAGTGTCAGCAAAGACTTACACCACTGCACCCGTTAACAAATTTTGCAGCTGCTGTTGTTGTTATTTAAGGAAGGTTGTTTTTTAAATTTTTTTTTGGAAAAAAATGTGTTTTAAAATACAAATTGGCAACTTGAATACTTTATCTAGATCTTCAACTGCATTTCTATGTAAATAATTTAAAAATACATATGTGAATTTAACTACATATTTACAGAGATATTTGCTTTAAAATGTAACTAAAAGCTTATAAATACAACTAGGGAAAAATCGTGACTGTTTAGATTTTGGGGGGATAATTTTGAGTGTATGGAGTGTATAAGTACATGCATACAATTTTTTCTGTATGTGGTTAAAAGTTTAAACATCAAGAAAACATTGCCTCCTAAGATACTAAATTACTTCTTTTGAGTGGTATTATAAAGATGAATGTTCTAAACCCCAAAATATCACTACTGTAACTGTGATTTTAATGTGGACCTTACATAACTTTGTGGAAAAGACAAGGTTTCTACATTGCTACAAATTATAGTTTTATCATTTTTTGCTGCTTCCAGAGATGCTAAGGATGTATAAGACAATTCAGCCTGTTGTAAAATAAGAGCTGGCAAATTCAAACAGCAGCTAAAAGGTGTAGGATAAATGAAGCAAGTTGAGAACTATTAATGATTAGGCTTTTAGTAAAGGTGCTAGAGGAGTGTATTGTCTATCTAATTCAATGATATAGATTTTTATATTTGTCCAATATTTTAACATCGAGTTTCTTCACTTGCTATCATATAATGCTCTTTCAGAATTTTTATGGGTGTAGTTCTGGTATACACTCCCTTTTTGTTTTTTATCTCTCTGAAGACAGGAAAAACTAAACTATTTATTACTTTCTACTTACACACTTACTACAAAACTCCATCTCTGTTAACTAAAATGTATGTTAGCAACAATCAGTTTTCCCCACCAACAACTGGTTTTTCATAAGACATCAACTGAGTGTCATGTAATTCAATCCGTGTATAAGTCAGACCACAGATTGAGGTCTCAGTCTGCCTCCCACTTCAGATGCCACTCACATGCACTAGGTTGTTACCTGTACTTCTGACCAGCTAGCTGCAAACCATGATTCCTGTGACTTCCTGGTGGGGTTTTGTTAATTAGGTAGGATAGTTCACAGAAATCAGGGAAACACTTTGCTCATATTTACTCTGTTTACTCATTAAATATAAAGAATATTAAATAAAACCTTAAAAACCGCAGGAGAAAACCTAGGCAATACCATTCAGGACATAAACCTGAGCAAATAGTTCATAACAAAAATGCTGAAAGCAATTGCAGCAAAAGCCAAAATTGACAAATGGAATCTAATTAAACTAAAGAGCTTCTGCACAACAAAACAAACTGTCATCAGAGTGAACAGGAAAACTACAGAATGGGAGAAAAATTTTACAATCTACCTATCTGACAAAGATCTAATTTCCAAAATCTACAAGGAACTTAAACCAGTTTATAAGAAAAAAACAATAATCCCATCAAAAAGTGGGCAAATGTTGTGAACAGATACTTCTCAAAAGAAGACATTTATGCAGTCAACAAACATATGAAAAAAAGTTCAACATCACTGTTCATTAGAGAAATGAAAATCAAAACCACAATAAGGTACTATCTTACACCAGTCAGAATGGCGATTATTAAAAAGTCAAGAAACAACAGATGCTGGAAAGGCTGTGGAGAAATAGGAACGCTTTTATTGTGTTGGTGAGAATGTAAATTAGCTTAACCATTGTGGAAGACAGTGTGGGTGATTCTTCAAGGATCCAGAACCACAAATACCATTTAAACCAGCAATCCTATTGCTGAGTATATACCCAAAGGAATATAAATCGTTCTAATATAAAGATACATGCACACACATATGTTTATTCTAGCACTGATTACAATAGCAAAGACATGGAACCAAACCAAATGCCCATCAATGATAGACTGGATAAAGAAAATGTGGTACATATATACCATGGAATACTATGCAGCCATAAAAAGGGATGCGATCATGTTCTTTGCAGGCCATGGATAAAGTTGGAAGCCATTAACCTCAGCAAGCTAACACAAGAACAGAAAACCAAACACCTCATGTTCTTACTTATAAGTGGGAGTTGAACAATTAGAACACATAGACACAGGGACAGGAACAACACACACTGGGGCCTGTTCTGGGGTGAAAGGTGAGGAAACCTAGATGACAAGTAGATAGGTGCAGGAAATAACCATGGCACACATGTACCTATGTAACAAATCTGCATATTCTGCATATGTATCTTACAAAGGCAACTGATGAACGGTGGGTAGTGAGATTAGGAGCTGGACAGGGCAGGGTATATGGGAACAGGCATGGAATTTCCACACCGTCTTCTGGCAAGCCTTCATCTTGGACCTTCCAACTGCTCTGCAATACAGAAGCTCTCAGAACCTGTCCTTTTGGGTTTCCTGGGGGCTTCATTAGGTAGGCATGGTCGGTTATATCATTGACCATTGATGATCATCTCAACTTTCAGTCACCTCAGCTTCCTGGAGGTTGAAAGGAAGATGGAACAGAAAGTTCCAACTTGTAATCACCCAGTAAGCTGCCTAGGAGCCCACCAGGAAATTCTCATTAGAACATCTCATAAGAGCACCTCAGAACAAATGTTTCTCCTGTCACCCAGGAAATTCCAAGGGACTTAGAAGTTCTGTGTCAGAGTCTCCTACCACTCAGGAAGTTACAGTCATGCACCACATAATACTTTGATCAATGATGGACCACATATAGGATGATGGTCCCAAAATATTATAATACTTTATTTTTAACTATACCTTTTCTATGTCTATACACACAAATACTTACCATTGTTTTATAATTTGTTTCAGTATTCAGTGCAGTAACATGCTGTACAAGTATATAGCCTAGTATCAATAGGCTACCTAGATGTATAGTAGGCTATGTTATCCGTGTTTGTGTAAATACAGTCTATGATGTTTGCATAATGACAAAATTACCCGATGACACATTTCTCAGACTATATCCTCATAGTTAAGTGGCATATGACTGTAGAAAAGTCCTAGGAGTTTCCTGACAGGAACAAGGGTCGAAGGCTAAATATAACAAAAATTTCTGCTGTCACCCTATCTATAGAGGCTTCAGGAGCACTATGTTAGGAGTGAGGAGGAGACAAAAATACATATTTCTTATATTACAAGATCACATTCTCCAAGTGTTTTCAGTACTTAAACACTTGATGATCAATTCCTTTATTACAATGCCAATCTGCTTCTTTTAATTTTCTTCACAATATTTATTTTTCACAACTTTTATCTCTTCTACAAAATCATGTTAGAATAATATATATCCTTCCTGTTAGAAAGGATGCCACACCCATAGACGTCACTTATTCAGTGCCTGTGCTCTAGTTGTATTCACAGCAACATAACATAAATTCAATATTTCTATCCAATTTACAAAGCTTTTGAGAAAAATGATTTCATTTGATAATATTATGCTTAAATTAGAAAACTTTCCATACGAAGTCTGGAAAAATATTCATCATGTTAGAAAGCAGGAGGCAGTAGATGAAGCATCAACTGTAGAGGAAGACCAGGGTTTGAATACTTCTCTCATCTATATTCTTATATGCAGTACATTTAAAAAAGTAATATTCATCAGTGTTCTTTTGAGAATTATAGAAAATAAATGGAAAACACCTAGTATAACAAATGCCAGATGATGATAGATATTATTAACAATTTCTATCATTAATTGTTACAGAAGACTGAAATTTTTGAAGAAGGGGATCTAAGATTCATTTATCCTTTCTTTTCTAAAAGCATATTGAGATTGGGATTCTTTGCAAGAATTTTGTTAAAAGAAAACTCACAGTGAAATCCTTTTATAACAATGAGAAAAGTAGCAGAGGTGAAAGTGAGAAGATTCAAGCAAAGCTGTACCACAGGGGTGGCCCCAAGTGCAAAGATTTTTATACTCATTTATATTTATATATATAAATATTTTTCTTTATTTATATCCAAATACTTCTGAGGAAGGCTTGCCCCCTATAGCCTAAGGGCAATTTTTCACTGTAGGGTGTGAGTCATCAGCAGCAGAATCTGGGCCACGGGACCTGGGCAGGGAACCAAAAGTGACTGCTACAGTGACTCTACAAATTATTCTCTGAATACATATCTGCTAAATTAAATAGAATAGAAGTAAATTATATTTGCTATACCTCCAACTCTTTTGAGTGAGTTTATGATGGTTCTTTTGGTATCTTATAGAAGTTAGCATGTGGTTATGTACAAAATACGTGTTAAATATTTTAAAATTGATTGATTTACTTAATTCACAGATATGTAACATTTCTTATTTTTGCTCTCTACATGCACGTTTCAATCCATTAGGCCAGAACCTGTTTTGTGGACAAAGGATGGTGGAGAATTACCAGATCCTGACCGAATGGTTGTGAGTGGTAGAGAGCTAAACATTCTTTTCCTGAACAAAACGGATAATGGTACATATCGATGTGAAGCCACAAACACCATCGGCCAAAGCAGCGCAGAGTATGTTCTCATTGTGCATGGTGAGTACTTTTGTGAAAACATTGTATGTGAAAGGATGCATAACCTGAAAAACTGTTTTAATGTATCAAAATTTTAAAAACAGTAAACAAAATTACATAGTTTCTTTTTATTTTAGGAGGACATCTCATAAGTATCTCTAAGGTTTACTATTAATATATTCCCAGTCAGACTAATAAAATTATAACACACACAAAAATTATTTTTGTGAAAAGCTTTCCCATTTATAACTATACTTATTAAATGTTGATGGTGGCTCATAAACTATATTAATGATTATCTCTATTTTATTTTTATTTATTTAATTTTGTTTTTGGAGGCAGAGTCTCGTTCTTTTGCCCAGGCTGGAGTGCAGTGGTGTGATCTCAACTGTCTGCAACCTCCACCTCCCGGGTTCAAACGATTCTCGTGTTTCACCTCCTGAGTAGCTGGGATTACAGGCGTGCACCACTATATTTTTAGTAGAGATGGGGTTTCGCCATGTTGACCAGGCTTGTCTCAATTTTCCAGCCTCAAGTTATCAGACTGCTTTGGCCTCCCAAAGTGCTGGAATTACAGGTGTGAACCATGGCACTCGAATTATTGTCTTTAAATTCTTCAAATAAATGCTTTCAGTTATAATCCACAATCATAAAAATTACATTTTCTTTAAGCTAATTTTTATTGTATTATCATAAACATATACTTTATTACTTCTATAACTGGTATCACAAAGAATGACAGTATGTCATTGAAATGCAGCAAAAATAGAAGTGTACAATATTAATAACTGCATTAATTTCATATGAACTGTAATTTAAAGTTTCTACAGGCGTTTTTTTCTTGACTACACTTATCTCACAATTTGAGTAAATAGAACATAATCGCAGAAAGAAATACCAGTCCCCGTGAGTGAATAAAATCTGTTTTCCGACTCAAATGCCACAATGCGTTTTTCATAAGGTAGCGTCTTTTAGATATTGTTAGATGGAGATTACTTTTTATGAGATTGATGAATATCACAATAAATAAAATTAGTTTATTTACTGCAGTACTTCTCGGACTTTATCGTATATGGTGGGGGTGCATTGTGAATCTCTACTAGAAAGTGCCATTAGAGAATGCAGGATTTTCATCATATTTCACCAAGAAAACTTTTCTGGGAGGGGGGCTAGTATTATATTGAACCTAGTATTACAGTATACTGAATGATTATTGTACATATCACAGCACTGTCATAAATCACGGATCTTAGGAATTAAGGACAACATATGTTTATTTGCTGTCTTTCCCTTGAATCTAATTATAGAATATTATTAAAAGTATGTGTTTGTTCCATACCTTTTCAAAATGAATTTTGGGAATTTATTCTATTTCTTTGTAAAGAAATTAACTTTAGAGAAAAATTAATATGAGTGTTATTTTTCCAGGTATTCATTTTGTTCATTTTGCCAAAGTTGGAAAAAAGTAATACATTAAGTCAATATACAGTTTTCCTATTCTCAATTTGCATTATTGTACAAAATCTCTCAGTATTTAAAATCACTCTGCTATGGTAAGCAATGAAAAACTCACAATGAATAGGCTATTCATCTTAAGACATCTAGAAAATAATAGAACTAAGAGTTTAATTTCTAGCACTTCATGAATTGTATAAAATTCAACTTTGGAAAAGATTAACTTAATCAAATTAGGCGGATAAATTGTATTTAAATGTGCTCACCCTGTAGACAAACCCTGCTGGTCTTTCTGCCAGAATATTACAACCACTGGGTGTGTCAGGAGGGTAAGTTAGATCCTTGGAGCAGGATCCAAGAGTAGATTTCAGTTGATGCTTCCTGGATGTTTAGATCATGCAGTTATGTAAGTAAAGTGTCGTCTATCTGATTCACCCCAATTTTCTAAGTGCTTCTCTCACCTCACAGTTTCTGAGAACCTGGGGGCATGTTGCATAGCATGTCACATCATGTGAAAAGCAATATGACATAAAATATTGAGAATTAGAAAGGAAATGACAGAAAAAATAACATGCCTAAATGAAAAGCATATCATTTGTTTTTTTTTTAAGTAGTTCAAGTCAGGAAAATTCATATATTTTATCAGTGTTTGCAAGCTAGCCAACAACATGATTTCCTAAATAGCCAAGCTAGTTTTAGGTAGTTGGCAGTTGACATATTTCTAATAAATACCTCTCTAAGCACTTTGTGAGAAGTCATTTTTGGCTTTGCATTTTGAACTTCAATTCATCAAAAGCACCCCATAGATTAATGCTATTCATGCTGCTAGATAAATGCTGTGAAGTTCAACAGTGGTTTACCTAGGATTATTGACACAAGTAATGAGAGGCTCAATGAAATAGTGAAACCATATTATGCTGTGTTTAAAAGGGGCTCCAATTGGGTTCATTGCAAAATAAAGGTTTTTTTTCCCCTTTTGCACACTGGGTATAATGTTTCATTAGTCACTAGTTGTATAAATATAAAAAGCTACTCTCTTCTGTTAATGGTTTGGCTGTTTCAAAACCCTACTAAGTGATGAAATTTGAGTGGCATTTCGATCTATAATGAATGCTGTATGCATTTTGGAATGGAATGCTAAGTGATCATTTGTGAGAACTTTACCCTTTTATCTTTTACACCAAGGTTGATTTTACATTAGCTGTGATAATTTAATATAGCTCTAGTACAGTGGGTTTTTCATGAGCTGAGACCCTTGTCTTTGACTCTATCACAATTGCCTAGTTTCTATTGATTCTTAACTTGATGGCGGTCTGAGCGCTTTCCTGTGAAATCATCTAATATCTGGATGCCATCATAACAGATTTTATTGTTTGGGTGTCAATGGAAGTGCATTATTTAAATGTTACGACATCTAATTGTTAAAAGCACTGATATTTTGTGTTATAGACCCTGGCAATTCCCCCACTCCCTCCTAATTACTCCTTTGAAAATTTCAGCATTAAGAGCACAGGTAGTAATTTAAAAGGGCCATTCTAAAATTACACTCAATGAAAGGCCTAACCAGAGTCAGTATACTAATACCTGTAAGATTAAACATCATGCCTATGAAACATTTGCACTATGAAAGTTCCAGTAAGAAAGAAAGTAGCACTTTTTTCCCCCATTTATTTATTTTATTGCATTTTAGGTTTTGGGGTACATGTGAAGAACATGCAAAATTGTTGCATAGGCACACACGTGGCAGTGTGATTTGCTGCCTCCCTCCCCATCACCTACATCTGGCATTTCTCCCCTTGCTATCTCTCCCCAGCTCCCCA
>NW_016107483.1:2867367-2891667 GCF_001604975.1 Cebus imitator | reverse complement strand
TTTGATGGCTGCATAATATTCCATGGTGTATATGTGCCACATTTTCCCTATCCAGTCTATCGTCAATGGGCATTTGGGTTGGTTCCAGGTCTTTGCTATTGTAAACAGTGCTGCAATGAACGTTTGTGTGCACGTTTTATGAACAAGTTTGGCGATGGAAAATTTATCTGTTAAATTAGTGGCCATAGTTATACTAATTAATTCCTGTGAGCACAGTACTTTCTTACTATTTGCTTATTTATAAAAGTGTTGAAGTATATATCTTGTGATTATTATAAAAATGTTGAGGTATATCTCTTGTCATATTATATATGTATTTACAATGGATGATTACATCCATTGTTTTAATGGCTTTGAATATCTTGATCCATTCCTATTCTTAACATTTGAAGAACTAGGATCAAGGGAAAAATTTATTCATTCACTCAATAGATACTTAGTACTTATCTACTAGGTGCAAAGGAGCAAATGTAAATAACAAACAAGAAGATTATAGTTTAATATGGAAGATAAGCGTTTAGATAATTGTAAAACAAAATAGAAAGGATATAGGGAATTATAGGAAGATTGTCATATAATATGGTAGCTGTTCACACTCTGTGTAATTCCAACTCTGTGGAATGTTTAAAAATAGTAACAAATAGTTTTTACTTATAAATATTTAAATATAATTATAAAAATGTTTAAAGTAATATAAATATAATATAATTATAATATAATATAATTATAATATAATTATAGAAAATAAATAATACATTCATTTATATTATGACAAGCATCATAAATGAAATTACTCAACAAAGTGCCAGTAATACAGATACATAATAAATTAGACTATTATTATTATCTTTCTAGTAATCTTACTATACCAAGGGCAATCAAACTCCAAGATTCTGGTAAGAAACTTACCCCTGAATTGCATACAGTTTATTGCTCACAATCTTCCCTGAAAGCTTCCCATAACATTAAGTTAAGTTAATGCTATTGAAAAATTAGAAAATTCTAAATTTTTGCTATGAGATAAAAAATGTCTTCAAATTTCAACAATATAACAAATTGATCATATGCAAAAACATGTTAGTGTCAACCTTTTCCTCTAATGCAGCATCAAGTTCAGAGAATGTAGACTGAATATCTTCTCTTGAAGCAAATACTACCTGGACATATCCATTCACTGTAGAGAACATAGCAGATACCTTTTTATCATGCAAGGAATGGCTATAGGGAATGACCAATGGCATTGTGCTAATTTATTTATTTATTTTTTTTAAATTAATTTTTTTTTTTTTTTGAGACGGAGTTTCACTCTTGTTACCCAGGCTGGAGCGCAATGGCGCGATCTCGTCTCACTGCAACCTCCGCCTCCTGGGTTCAGGCAATTCTCCTGCCCCAGCCTCCTGAGTAGCTGGGATTACAGGCACGCGCCACCATGCCCAGCTAATTTTTTGTAGTTTTAGTAGAGATGGGGTTTCACCATGTTGACCAGGATGGTCTCGATCTCTTGACCTTGTGATCCACCCACCTCGGCCTCCCAAAGTGCTGGGATTACAGGCTCGAGCCACCGTGCCCGGCCTAATTTATTTTTTGATTCGAAGCAATGCATGTTTTTCTCTTTATCATCAATTGATTAAAAATACACTCATAAAAGTGTCAGAAACGTATAGCCCCTGGGAAGCTTTGAGAAAGAACACCCTAAATTTCTTCCCTTTTAGCTTTCCGAATGTCTCTTTCACCTGCCTTTAAACTCATTAGATAAATTAATAACCACTCCTCAAAATACAAATTGGAAATGGACAGAGATGCTGCAACTTTTTAATATCACCTCGATGCTCAAAGCCTCCCCAGGATCTGGGAACAAATACAATAATACCAACAAAAAAATTAGTAACTCATTTCTTCTTCACCAATAGCTGTACTCTCAATGGCAGGTCCAGATTGTAGACAAGGGTAACAAATATCATGAATAGAACGTTGGGGGAGAACTCAGGTTGTCTCACAGTTATAGCAGAGTTGAGATGCAGTATTCCATAAAGTTTTTTTTTTTTTTTGTAATATTCTCCCTTCCTTTTCAAATTTACTTTTCCTTTTACCATGGTAGTTCCATGTGAGTACTAAAATTATTTTACGACTGCTCTAACTTATTCCCTTACTTCATTATTTTTCTCCTTAATAAGTTTTAAATAACAATTCATCACTCCTTCATTACCTTAACTCTTGCTATCATTTAGAATGAAATTGCCCACTATGCACCTTTCCACAGGTTTAGTTTTCTTTACATGTATGTATTTCGTTTTTCCAGGAAAATATATCTTTACAACCAAGTAAGATAAATAAAATCTCTATAATTAGTATTATAATACTATATAGTAAAATAGAATCAAGCTTATATTTTTGTCCTGCTAATCAGTTTATCACAATTTCTGAAAAACTTGGTCTCCCTAAAACATCACTTGACTGTTATGGTTTGTTTTGTTTATTTGTTCATGTGTCTATTAAAGAGCAATGGAAATATGATGCTGATTTTATGTTTCCAAGATAATTTACTTCAGAAGTAACATATATAGAGAATAGGATATGTCATTTTATTGTTAGTTGGTAGGATTTTTGATATAAAAAAAGTGTTCTGGAGGCTTAGAACTTTAATAGAGAATTATGCTACTAGAAATGTCTATATGCTTTGGTCTATTGAAAGGTACTAAGATATTAAATTGTGCCTATTTAGCTTCTAAGAATCAATAAGATGGCTACTTTCATTTCACTCAGTTTTATTGTTAATAATAAATGTCAAAAAATACTTAAAGACAGAAAATTGTACATGTAGATATTACAGACTGCTGCATCAAGGCAAATGTCCAAGCTTTGTTGCTCATGTAGACATATGTCATTTTCAGAGACTGTATGAAAACACAAGTTCACTCTTCTATCCTGGGTAGTGATTCTCCATTTCAATTAACTTTCTTATTATGGGAGAGGAAAAATTGAGTCATGGATGGTACCTTTATTTTCACTTTAACAGATGGTTTTTATCTATTTGTCATCTTTGCCAAATATTTAACAGATGTGCAAAGTATAAATTCAGTTCCTTTAGAGTTATCAGTACCTGACCCTAAATTTAACAAAATAATACATATATGTTAGTGAATATAGCAATCATTAAGAAACAGATAAACAGATTAGGAACATAATTAAGGAATACCTTAAAATTGTTTTTGAACTTTGCTTACCATAGAACTAAGCAAACATGATTATGATAATACATCCCTAATCTTACAGAGCTATACCTTTTATGTATTCATGTCATGATTATCAATGGTCTGAAAGTTAATGAGAACTTCCATCACAATAAAATGAAAAATGTCCTTCTGTGCTTCATAGTAAATGTGTAGCTAGGCTAGAAGGTTGCCAGCCTCTGCAATGTGCATTTACTGCTAAATTATCCAGCAACAAAACATCTAGAAGTATTGAGAGGATACATAATTTTTTTAGGCAAGGTGATCTTTACAGGTCACACTGAGAACTAAGAGAGTACATCTTCTAGATCATATGGTTGGGTGGGGAAGGAAAAAAGAAGCCTGGATTATGGACAGATGTAAAGCCTAGCAAACATTAAAAAGGGATTCAGCTAAAATCTGTTCACTCACACAGAAACAGACCTACCGGTTGGTAAATTAATTCTGTGTACTCATAATGAGCATTTTTCCTTTGGAGCATTTTTCTTAGAAGTCTAGATGGAAAATATACAGCAGAGGGAGAAAAAGATGGAAAAGACATCCATATGGAGCAACAAACAGTCTGCTAATGCAAGAGCCCTATGGTTGCTGCTCTCATCTCTGGTTGAGAGTTTCCAGGCAGTAACTAGTTGGATGATTCTTAAAACAGTATCTTCTTTAATCGCTGAGATAAAACGCTATCATTTCTGGACATGAATAAGCAGGGAGAGCTCTGATGCCTGTAGGAAAGGTGTACCTCTGACTGGATGAATATGAGGTTGAACTCTGCAGAGAGAAATGGAATGGCATAAAATAGTAGAGACAGGTGCACTATTTCCAGTATAAAACATATAAAAAGGGGTGTGTGTGTGTGTGTGTGTACACACTCAACACAGAGTTAAGGCTTAATTGTATGTCTTTGTTTTAAGATGAGCATTAAGTGGATACATTAAGGTTTCTGCTTTTAGAGTAAAAATTGTGTGGAGAAATACCATTCTGAGACAAAAATTTCTGTGTGCTGGATGGATCACAGACTGCAATGTACATGGGAAAAAGTCTCATTCCTGCCTTCTATCACTAAACAATTTCATCATTAAAAAATATTTTCTCACATTATTTACATATAATCTTTTCTCTCAGTTGTAGTACGTAATAAAGTAAACAGAAGGGTAGAATCTGTGGTACTCAGTGCTTCTAGATTTTTTTATGTGCAAATAAGGCTAGGCTTTAGCTTTACCAGAATGTTCAAGAGCTTTTCTATCCGAGTATAGGTGCATTAATTGGCTAATTTGTTAGAGATTTCAAGCAATATGCAATGGCCCATGGGAAGAAATTTTGGCATTAGTTTTCAGAAACAATGGCATTCCTAAATAGAAGATACAGATTTTTACATAAAACCTACTTTGTAGCTTCTTACAATATAGTTTTCACAAATACTATAACGACATATGCACTTGTTTTAGAATCTAAAAAATGTTCCTTAATTCCATTCTCCACCTCTCTCCAATTCACCATGAAGCTCCATCACCATTGTTTCCAAATCCCGGTCCCAATGTGGCCACTTCTCTCCATCATCCATGCTGGTTTAGACTACTAAAGTATTGTTTAATAGGCTCCCTGCTTCCACACTCCCACACCTTCAATCTCTTTCTCACATAGCTGCAATATATAAACGTTTTAAATGCATGCCTCTTCATGTCCTTTCCCCATTTAAACTTACACAAAAGCATTTCATCATCCTTAGTATAAAACACAAACCCTCATTGTCCTACTTTTCCAAGCCCTGCATTTTATGGCTGCTGCCTGCAGTGGTGGCATCTCTCATCACTCTTCACACACCCACTTATGTCTCTCTGGTCCACTTTCAACTTCTCTAAGTTGTCAAGGTCATTCACTGCTTAGAAATTTTGCCTCTGCCTGGAATGCTTGTCCAGGATGCACAAGGAATGCTGCCAGGAATGCTAGTCTTTGTAAGATTGATTTCTTATTCAGATCTTAGATTAAATGCGATTTCTCAGTGAGGCCTTTTTTGTCCACTGCCATCTAAATTGTCCCCCAGTCACATATATCTTCATTTAAATTCTCTACGGGGCATCTCACATATCATTATATGATAATTTAGCTATGTGTGTGTGTGTACATATGTTTGCATATGTATATATATGTGTGCCTATGTATGCCTATATATGTACCATATATGTTTACATCTGTATATGTGAATGTGTTCTATGTCCTCACAGTAGAGTATGACCTCCTTGGAAACAGAAACTTTATGCATCTTGTTTATTTCTATACCACTAGCTTTTAGAACAGTGCCTTTGAATAGTAGGTGCTCAATAAATATTTATTTAATAATTCAATCTGTTTCTGACTGTCTCTCCCTCTGGTTTCAAGAGAAATTTAGTGAAGCAATAAATGTGTATATATACACACATATACATACATACACATACATACCCATATCTACATATATACACACATATGAATATACAAATGCGTGTGTGTGTTCATATATATGTATATATGCACACACACAAACAGCCTTGACTTCTGCACAAAATCAGGGTAATAATTGATATTTCTTGGTCAACAAAATAATACCTTTAGTTTTTATTCCATACTGGAAAAAAAGACGTATTTACTTAGCAACCCATCTGAAATGTGCTTTATAGAGTTAAGTAATTCACATAGATTAATTAATAGATTAATTAATTAATTAAAAATAGATTAATTAATTAAAAACTAATTAATAGATTAATTTTTCTAATAAAACTCTTTGAAATTAAAGAGTTATGCAATTGACTCCAAACATATGTTTTCATCTTTTTGCAGTTAAATGACTTTGCTAACTGAAATTTAACCTTTTATCAGAGAAACCTGGCTGCTCATGAGATATCTGACCATTAGGAATACAGGTGATAGGGGTGGATATAACAAGTGAAGCTCAACAGATGTTTATTCACAACTCCTCTTAATACTATTTAGTTTTATTCAGGTATTGTGTTCTAAGGATATGTCAAAGTTGATCTATTTATTAACATGGATGTAGAAAAGGTACTTGTAAATAGACTTTCATAATTTTATTAGATAATAGGTTAGCAAGTTTATAGTAACAATCTTCGAAACATTATTGTCATCTAAGTTTTATTTAACTAACCTTTTGTATTACAGGATACAATATTGCATTTGGATTCATTTTATCACTTTTAAAAACTGGCTAATAGGCTCCCTGCTTCCGCACTCCCACACCTGGAATCTCTTTCTCACATAGCTGCAATATATAAACGTTTTAAATGCCAACAAAAACATGTCAAAATTAGAATTCACTAAAATTAGTGCTGTGGGCATAGTACTCTCTTTACCCTCCAAAATGCAGCACAGTTTAGTTCATCCTCAAAAATGCTCCTTCAGGATTCTGGAAGCTACTTTATTCTTTGATGGAATTTGTATAGTAGATGAGCAGTATCAAGATAAACCTGAAACATATTTCAGGGTAAATTGCATGGTGATAAATCTGTAGAGTAATATAAACGTATACCCTAGTATGGGTTATGCAACTATTTTACGGAATAAAAAATAAAAATGGAAAAACCTGTCATGCGAAAAATCTTAAAACTGTTTTTAATCATAAGCATACTCTATTTAAATATGGATGGCTTACTGAGAAGAGTAATTTTTGTATTCTGAAATGTTCACTAATATTAATATTTTTAAAGCACATTAATATTAAGATCATTTTTCTTATATACATGAGATTATTTTGCAGTTGAAATAATTATAGAATAGGAGGCAACAAATGTATATGTTTCACTGTATTTTGAATCTGAACAAACACCTCTATGAAATCCCATATCTCCTGAAGTCATGTGCAAATATTTTGGCATGTATAATTTTTTGAGTGAAGATGGTTTGCTTTTAGAAGATTGACTCTGATCGATCGTTAAAAACTTAGTCCAAAAAAAATTATATAAATGACAAAATAGAAAGTCTTCAATTTTTAGATGAGGAGGCATAGATGCATAGAGGTTAAATGACGTGCCAGTGTCTCTCAGCTACTTTATCACAGAGCCTACATGAACAATCAAAATATTTGGATTTCTCTGTCAGTATTTTTCTACTATATCACAGTTCTCCTTGTGTGTATTAATAGTTGATATATGTCTCTCATTTAATGTACGACAGTAATATTGTCTTACATTTTCACAGAACTTGAATTATTGGACCAAATCATGTGATTTACCTTTAGGTAGAGTATTTTAAGGAAATAGGAAAGGGCTCATAGTATTGAAGAAGGCAGAGTTAAACGATATAGGATAATCCGCTTCAAATGCATTTTTTTCCTACTTGAAATTTCACTTTACTTTTGTCAGTTTGGAATGTAAAACAGTATTACAAAAGAAAAAAATACATACATTTTTTGAAATAATGCATTGATTTTATTCATAAACTTTTCTTGTAATTACATAGAACTGACAGTTACCGCCTACAGTTTAAAATTGCAGTACTTTTCATTTTCTGAGAACAGCTTTTTATTATTATTATTGTATAAGGATTCCATTTAATATGAGAAACCAGTGGAAGCTATCAGAGGGATGAAAAGGGATTTATTCAAATATAATTTTTAAAAGGGTTCCTTTTTATGAAGCAGATGGGGTTACTATATGACTGTTGAGGAGGAGGCATGTACTGGTGAGTTGGGGCCTTCTCAAGCTGGTGGTTTTCATTTAAGTAAGAGACTTGGTGCTGTTATCCACTTTTAAGCTGTAATTCAAATAGGCTACTGCATGTAGCTGAGTATAATGTGAGCAGATTAACGTCCTTTTTTACACAGGCAAAAGCAAAGTAAACTTTCCTCTTAACAATTGTTTCCAATGTCAGTCAGTGCAATTAGTAGCAAGGAAAAATGCCCTATTATTTTTTAGGATAAGGAAATGTGAATACCTTTCACCAAAAAAGACACATCTTATGATAGTAATTCTAATTATATACCTCAAATTTTAACACTTACGCATCTCCCCTAATAACTCTTAGTTTTTATTTATTCTTTACTATCCTGGGACCACCCCTGGCAGAGGGCATTAGTGCCACAAAGTAGAAAGAAAGTAAACATATGGATTCCAGTCTAAATGGTAACAATTTTTCTCCCTATTGAACAGTCATCCTTGGAGAGAAACAAGCAGCTTGGGCTTCTGGGAATCTTTAGACTTAATTTTGTTTCGAAAATCCATTCTGAATGCCATTTTTAAAAAGAGAAACTGCCAGAAAACAAAACAGGTTGACAAGTTAGAAATTATTGTACACTGCATTTGTAGAGAACAGAACATACCTTTAACCTGAAAAGCTCGTTATTGGAAAAAAGGTGCTGTACCACTCTTCAGTTTATTGTATACAGTGCTTGTTGAAACTGATTTCATTTTGACAAGGTTATACAGGATCTGTTGTGCTCTAATAAGCTCCAATAACAAAATGTGGTGGCATTTAAAAAAAAATCCTTCATTAGAATAGAAAGAAAAAGACACTTTTCTATTGTTTTTAATTGGATGATATGATTTAGAGCTCTAATGCTTCTAAAAACATTGAAAATCTGTATTTAAAATATAAAATTATTCCATATGCTGCATTTTTATTTTTTTAGTACTCCTTTTGGCTGGAAGACTCTTAAAACAAATTCCAAAAAAAATCATCTCACACATGGTAAAAGGGAGAGGGAAGCAACATTTTTTTGGGGGGATTAACCAAGTATAAGCTTCAGTTACTGATTCATATTTTTAAGAATGATACTATGTGCTATCTACTGTATCATTGTCATTATTGTCTGTAGTGACATTACTGATAAAGCACGTGTCATATCCAGTGCTGTGCTACATGCCTGTAGTCCCAGCTACTCAGGATGCTGAAGCAGAAAGATCGTTTGAGTCTAGGAGTTCAGAACTGTTGTGCGCCATGGCCATGCCTGTGGATAGCCACTGCATTCCAGCCTGGGCAACATACCAAGACCCCATCTCTTAAAACAAACAGAGAAACAAAAAGCACCTGCCAAATTGAAAGCATAGAGCTAGGCACCCTGATAAAGCACAGAAGTTTACTGTTAAGTTTATACTCTGTTATCTTACTCTCCATTGCTCGTGAAAAAAAAATATAAGCAATATATGTTGTGTCAAATAAATGGTACACCTTCTCAATTTCCAACCCAGATTTTATAAAGATCTTTGAGGCATAATCATTGTACTGCACTGTATACTTTATTATTAAAAAGAGTGAAAATAATAGAGTTTACAAATTGAGTGTGTAAACTAGAGCAAATTTGAAAATGTTATTATAACATCACACATTTTTAATTTGTGTTTTCCATTGAGGGACAGAAATGGATGTGGAAGTAGTGGGATACACATAACTCTGGGTCTTCTCATAGCAGTATGTCATGAATGGAAGCATTATTGGTCATGGGAATATGGATGAGAGGAAGTGAAGGAAGTAGCAGATAGACTCAAAAGCACAATGGGTGGTGAAAGGAAATTAGGTGAGACTTGGTCAAGGAAGTCTTCACAAAGCAGATAGAAATCAGGCTGAGATTTGAGAGTGGCAGGTTACTAGGTACATCAAGAAGGGCAGCTATTCTGTGATGAAAAGCTAATGAGGGATTGGGTCAGAATATATTTGTCTAAGACAAAGTGATATTTTAAAAGACAAGAACACGTGAATTTATAAGACTGAGCCTACAGTTTATTGGGAAAAGTAAACGCAGAAATATAAACATGTATATGGGTGTCTACAAAGTGCTTAAAAACTCAGAGAAGGAAGATATTAACTCTTTACAGAACTGGAGCATGCTTTCCAGATGAGATCTTATTTAAACCAGGATTCAAAGGATGGACATGAAAGAGATGACAAATGTGAAACAGGATGTTTCTCTGAGAACCTACAGAACAAAGAACAGAAAGAGCTATGTCTAACTCTGTCATTGGAGAGAGCACTTAGGTCAGAGGCAGATGTCTTTGTGTATCCTAGGAATAAGCTTCTTTCTCTATGTTAACTTGGCACTTGAAAAATAAAGAAGACAAGCCGGAAGTGTATGCTCTGAGGAACTCTAGCACCTGTTGTTGCAGGAAACCTTAACGTTATGGCTGCCTCAACACAATGGTGGATGCACTTTTGGAGTTCCGAACAGAGTCACACAGGTTGAGCAGGAGAGATGATGGACTGATGAATTCATCATATTAAAGTTTAGTCATGGTCCTGTTCACAGATTTTAGTTTCCCGATTCAACAAACATGTTGTTTTAGCCGAAATTATACTTCTGCATGTGCCTGGGTTCTTAGAGAAGTACCCAGATTATTTATATTGCATTTATTGGCAACCCAACATTCACTCACAATAATAACTTTTGCAGCCTACTTAGGTTTTGTGTGCACAATTATGAAATTTTACAGTTGACTAGATTTAGGGGTTCTGCCTGTTATTGAAATACTCCCGAATTTTCTTTTTACATGAAAACAGTACTTTATATATGTTATAAGTGAAATGAAAGTATAATTGATTGTAATTCAAACTTTCTGTGTGGTCAAAATTATAAGCAGATATTTTCATATCTTGGAACCTTTACTTTTCTCAATTTCCTGTAAATAAAAATGCTCACATTTCCCTTTAAATAAAATTTCTGCATATATATATGTATGCGTGTATACACACACACACACACACACACACACACACATATTCATAGAGGTCCAGACTTTACATAAATTGTGTGTGTGTGTGTATATATATGTGTGTGTATCTGTGTGTGTGTGTGTGTATAAAGATATATTTAAAGTTTATGCGTGTGTGTGTGTGTGCGTGTGTGTAACGATATATTTAAAGTGTAGGTAATGAATACTGGATCTTTATGAATTCATTTAATATCCTATCTAAAACCATCAGTTTACTTTAGCAAATATTATTTATTTTAGTATATAGTGATATATGGTATTTAGTATGTGATGAAAATCAATTGGCAAAATAAATTTAAATCACTTAATTATTATTTCTTGATTTCAGAGAAGTTGTCATTACACATTCCTATATATTGTAATGAAAACTTTTAACAGCCTGCAAACTATTGTTAGATTAGATAGCAAACAAATTTCTTATTAATGAGAATATTTTAAATTCTGATTTTGATTAACCTCATTGAAACTTACCTTATTTGGATTTAAATTATGTAAAATAATTTATGTATAGTAATTTATTTTATTAGCTCTGGATAAAATTTAATTACTCTCAGTTCACATTTCAAATACCTTTTTATTAGCGGTGTATTTTATCAATAGCTGACTCTTCACTCTTTATTCCTTAATATATAAAAATACAAACTATAAATATATAATACAACACAATTAATTTCTTTTGTAAATTCAAAGTGCTGAACCTATTATTTACAACTATACTTTTATTTTAGGCAAATGCAATTATAGTTGGTAAAATTAATACACTCCTCAAGGAAAAAAAAATGAGCCCTTCTTTTGCAGTGTTGAAATGAGAGGTGAAATATATAAATTGAGCTATGTATTGGATTGTTGTCATTTCTAAATTCCAATATTTGTAAATTATGCATCACATGCCATAAATTTGACAATGTTATATTTATAGTTGTCTTGATGTCTATGTTCAAATATCCCTTGATTAATCATAGGATGTTAACATACAAAGCATATATTAAGATATTCTAACATTGCCATGTCATATTAAACAAATTACTTAAAATATTAGTATAACTGCAAGTTACCTTGTCCTATGAACAGAAGTAATAAGTTAATGTTGAACCAGTATTTAGTACACACAGAACGAAATGAAGCCAGTAGTAGTTAACATTTAACAGTAATAGGCATAGGTTTCTTTATGGCAGGTCACTTTGTAACCCAATTGTCATACTGGTATTTTCCACCAAATTACTTTGTCAATTTGTTGTTAGCCACATATGGAATCAGAGAGAAGGATAGGAGAGATAAACAAAGAACCAGGTTATATGTAAATACTAATTTGTAACGTTTTCTATTTGGATATTTTAAAAGATTCTAGAGATGTTGTTTTAAAGTGGATTAACAATTATTAAAACTACTCATCTTTTTAAGTTACTGGAATATTAACCTAGGAAAAACATATGTTTAACGCATTTTTGCACTTGTAAGAAATAAAGATGTTGTTTGCTCTATACAAGAATGCTCATAGTACTTGAAAATACATAGAATGCCTTTAAAACAATTCAGGATTTATTATTACCTGTACTTTTTGACATGGAATGAGTGGGGTGGAGGTTGGGGGGACTCCAAATAGTACTATTATCATTATTATTATTTTTGCCTAAACTAAAAACAAAACAAAATCCTGCTATTTGTATTCCCTCTCTTAATAATCCAATGATGGGGCTTATTTTGAAAGATTATTTTTCTTATTAGAATAAGATCCTATGCAACTGTATTCTAACTGACTATGTGATAGTAAATAAGCTAATATGTCATAATCTGTGGTAAATTTTGAAATATCAGGACATTTACATGGAGTTTTAAATAACTAGTATTATTGTTTGTTCTTAAATTCAACATCTTTGGAAGATATTGGCCTTTGCATTTATTAAATGCATATATTTGAGATCATAATAAGCAAATAGTTTTGCTAACAAATAATGTGTTATTTTCTATTTTAGATATGTATAAAAGTTGAAATTATGCATTTTTTAAATTTAAAAAATGTTTTCATTTACCTCCAGTCTGCCTAAGCCTTTTAAGAAATCTTACCTTGAAATAAACGGCTATTATAACAATTAGTAAACAAGAAGCATATTTATCCATATACATATTTTTTTTCATTTATAATGTTGTTAAAGTCAGTTCTACTTTATGATAATGGTAAATCACACTCCAGGCTTTACCCATTTTCCCTAGTGATTAATGCAGCACCACTGAGTTTTCAGAAGGTTGTTTTCTTAATTTGACTGTCCAGGAAGCATTTTCTCTGTTGAAAAACAGGTGTAAACATCAATATTCAAGATAAGAGAGCGATCTCATGCTGTTTTCTGGTGTATCCAGTGTAGAGAATTCAGCGGGTAGAGTCTACAGATTGAGTAGGACTATTTATCAGAAGTAAAGCACTAGAAAATGTTTGGTGTGACTCAAAGACTTTAACTGAGAGAATGACAGGAAGCCTTTTAATAGCAAAATTATCTGTCCAACACTCTGAATGTGTGGGGGCTGTGTAACAAACATGTGAAATCAAATCTCAGCACAGTAATTATAGGTAATTTGGAAACTGCTTCTAATTTCCTCACTGTGTAAATTACATGTGTATTCACTTCAGGCAAGATTTAACTCTCTGAGGGTCTTACAGAAGTTCTCATGACTTGACATTGGCTGCATTGTTTCAAAGTTCACTGTGCTGCTCTTCATATTTTCAGCTGATTTTTAGGAAAAGGAAAGAGGATTTGTGCATTAAACACTAAACTATTCTTTCTGGGTTTATTTTCTCTGTATTGGAAGCTACTGTTAACTTCTAGCAACTTAACTAATTAGGGGTTAGAGATTCAATGTTACAGTTCAAGTATATATTCAGTAACCTCTCCTAAGTATGCCATATTAAAATAAATCATAAACCTTTCAGAATATCTGGTGCCATGCTAGTTGACTCAATACTTGTTAAAGACTCCTAGGTACTGCAAAATTATTAGAAGGCGTTACCAGCTAACAAGGGTAAGAATTGCAAGACTCTAAACTGTGCATTAACATCATTTGTGAGAACAAGAGAAGCAAAATAACAATAATAATAACAATTGGCTTCTTTTGTTTGTTTGTTTCTAAAGATTGCTCTCATTTCCTATCATTAAGTCTTCCTAAAAGAAAAAAAAAATTGAAACGCATTTAACATGCATTTACACATTCATCGTTAACATTTTGTTAATCTTATATGGTGATATATGTGTTTATTTCTGTATGTGTTGTGCTGTTTACTTCTTTGACAAAGCATGTTAGTTTTTGTTTTACCTACATGTACTTGGCTACTGCATGTCAAACTTTTTAAATGACTCAGTGAACAAATGAATTCTTGTCATTTTACATTTTACTCTAAATATTGCAAACAACCTGCTTATTCTCAAACATTGCTCCAAGTCTTTGCTTTGTGTTGGAGTATGAAAAAGAGGTGAAAAAAAATGACAAGACTTGTGTGACACCGTCAGTTTTGTACCTGATATTTTGTTAAAACTTGTTAAAGTTAAACCTCAATAAGTTATATGCGTTTATAATTTGAATTATTTGTGTTTCTCTTTTGTTTGCATGATATGATTTTGTTTTATATTTTGTTTTTTTCCACTCACCAGATGTTCCCAACACTTTGCTTCCCACTACTATCATCCCCTCACTTACCACTGCAACAGTCACAACCTCTGTAGCCATAACAACCAGCCCAACCACATCTGCAACAACCAGCAGCGTCAGAGGTATGGTACGCTTCTTTGTTATAGCCTGGAAAGCACATTAACTGGAGCTTTGTAGAAGTTTTTCGAAAGGGTAAAAACATTGATATTCAATTTTTCTTGATTATGAGAAGTAATTAAGTCACCCAAATTACTATCAATTAGGGTTATTGGAATAAAATATGAGAAAATTTTATTTTTTCAGTGTTGCTTAAGACTATTATCAAAATATTCCAGAATATAGATTTAAAATATATGGGGCTTTAAAATTTTGGGCAAATTTTAAATGTTAGCATGGGACACAGTTTTTGCATGTAAACAAAGAAATAAGGTGGTCAAGGGTACAGAGGTAGCTTTTGCTTTTCAAAATTCTAGTTTAATATTAATAACTTGCTACTCCTCTGCAACTTTATTAAAATACCTATAGTGTTTTAAATGTTCTAAAATTTGCATAGTCCGTGTATAAATTATTCTCCACATAGAACATGCAAGTAAATATTCAAAATATATGTTATCCTGAAGTGATCTGCTGATTGAATCTACTTATTCTACTAATAGAATGTTCTAGAAGGACATGTCTGTTGTCCCAGATGGCTCCGTGAATAATTTCTGGTATTGTTATACAAATAAGCTTTTGTTTCAAAGAAAGCAACCTCAAAAAGGTAGGAGTATCCAAAGGCAGAAGAAATAATTATGTTATGGTTGAGATATATAAAAAGTATTACTAAGTAGTCATTAAGTAGTTAGCAGTTGATGAGGAAATTAAAAAAAATTGAAGGCATTATAGAAAAACATGTTTTAAATTTAATTTCCACATAAGCAGTGCTCAGAGATAATTTGTCGTATTTAAGTCTGTCTTTTTCTTAATTCTTATGTGTGTTTCATGTCACATTGGCTATACTAATATCTATTAAGTTTAACAATTTAACTTGAAATTCATGAGGACTTTATATCAGTATATTTAATTCAATTGTGTGAAGGTTATGTTTAGCACTATTGTTCATAATTTTTAGAGGTCGTTCAATTAGTCTGTTTTTCTTGGAATTTAGTTAATTATTGATATTAAATTGATTTACTAGCTTTGATTTCACCGATACAATAGTCTTTGTTTCAGAAAAAAATATTCTAATGTCTTATAATTTTCCATTTTTTAATAACGATGTCAGCTATATTATACATTGTACAAGATTGATGATTAAGCAAGTTTGATGGTAGCAACAATAAGAACTTCTCAGAAACACCCAGGTTTATTTTTGTATGACTGAATTGTATTTAAGCTAAATTGGAAGTGAGAGGCGTTTGGAGGTCTTTCTTGTAAAAATGTATATAAAAATAAGAGAAGAGATAATGAAAATGAAGAAAAAGTTAGAAGTGCTTTATAATATTATGTACAATGAAAGCTATCTAAAGTTCTACTTTGTTTTGTGTTACTCTCTAAGGATTTTTACAAACAGCAGTTTAAATAAAATGTAATCATTGCACACTGACACAATATCTGTGATACTATTAAGTTCTGACTGTATAAACAAATCACTTCAATGGGAAAGGAGGGAGGTATGTTGACTTTTTTTAAAAGGTCCATTTGTAACACAAAAATCAAATTTTCAATTATGCCTTCTTCTTCAACAAATATTTATTGAATACGTGTTTCATGTATGGCACTATGCCAGGACCTAAAATTACAACAACTACTTGTATCTAAAATCACTAGCAATCAAATGTGTACATTTCCCCCCACCCCCAATAAATAGTTTTTGTGCTTAATGTTGATTGTAAAGTATTAATGTTCTTTGTGGTAAAATATTACAGATGATATTTTGGTCTTTTGAAAAATTATATATATTTAGTATTCTGCTTCAAAGGACTAAATATCTATCTATCTATACACACACACATTAACACACACAATTATAGACTAAAATAAGAGATTATTTTATTTCAAAGTGAAGCTAACAACATTCTTTTATATTGGTTCACATGAATCTTAAGTGGAATTTGGTCTATTCCATTTTTTTTTCCTTCCGACTTTTATTTTAGGTTCAGGAATACATGTGCAAGTTGGTTACATTGGTTAATTGCACATTCCTGGGGTTTGGTATACCAATTATTTTGTCTCCCAAGTAGTGAGCATAGTAAGTGATAGGTACTTTTTTTTTATCCTCACCCACCTCTAACCTTCCATTCTTAACTAAGCACCAGTATCTATTGTTCCCCTCCTTGTGTCCATGTGTAGTCAATATTTAGCTCTCACTTATAAGTGAGGATATCCAATACTTGGTTTTCTGTTCCTGCATTAATTTTCTTAGAATAATGACCTCGAGCTGCATCTCTGTTGAAGCAAAGGACATGATCTCATTCTTTTTTATGGCTGCATAGTATTTTTAATATATATATGTACCACATTTTTTTCATCCAGTCCACCATTGACAGACATCTAGGTTGATTCCTTGTCTTTGCTGTTGTGAATAGTACTGCATTGCATGTATGTGTGCATGTGTCTTTACGGTAGAATAATCTATATTCTTTTAGATATATACTCAGTAATGGGAATGCTGGGGCAAACAGTAGCTCTGTTTTAACTTCTTTGATAAATCTCCAGGCTGCTTTCCACAGTGGCTGAACTAATTTATATTTCCACCAGGAGTATGCAAGCATTGCATTTCTCTGCAACCTTGCCAGCATCTGTTATTTTTAACTTTTTAATAAAAAACAGTCATGCTGACTGGTTTGAGAAGGTATTTCATTGTGGTTTTGATTTGCATTTCTCTAATGATTATTGATGTTGAACATTTTTTCATGTGCTTGTTAGCCACATGTGTGTCTGCTTTGGAGAATTATCTGTTAATGACTTTTGCCACTAAACTAAAATCAATGGTTTTCTCTTTCTGGTAAATTCACTTTTTTTTTTTTTCCAGGTTTCCTAAAATGTTTTTGTAAGCTTTATACTATGTATACTTACAGTGCTCAAATAATTCATTTTTCCTTTAAAAACACAACCAACCTCAAAGAAGATACACATGCCCACACATACAAAAAGATGTGAACATAAACCAATCCCTATTGTTAAACTTAAAGGTTGAAAGATAACATGTAAAAAAAAAATCACACAAAAAAATATGTTTAAGAAAAGTTTTTTTGTAAGCTGGGAAGTTCATGTTATCTATTTTATAAGAAAAGAAAAGTAGCAATGAATTTGAATGTTAGCCTCATGCCCATGTTTCTTTCTATTCTCATCAAACATCTGAGGACTGCAGAAGTCATAAGACTCACCTGCATTATTAATATTCTAGCTCGCATTTGAAAGTGTGGAGGATTCATTCAGTACATAAACAATGTTATCAATTTTACACTTTATTCTTTCAAATTATGTCATGTTGTTTCTTTGTGAGTTGCCTGTTAAATTAAAGCTTTTACATGTAGTTATATTTGAAAAGAATTCATTTATTTAAGTTTGTGAAAGATAGTTCAATATCATGATTTAAAAGGATTCATAATAAGAATACATTGCCTAAGAATAGCTAAGAACTAAAGAGATATAATATTTTCAGCTTGCAGCATTTATTTTTGGCTTACTTATTTCATTCCTTTATCTTATTCGATAATTTGAAATCAACTAAATGTATTTGATTTTATTAGGTTTAAATAGTATTTCTTCAAATTTCATTAACTATGAAATTTATCTCCATATATTTTATAAATGATCACAAAAAAGTCACTGTTAATATCTCCATTTACACTTTTACAACTCCTGTTATTGCTGAATTTTTCATCCTATGATAAACCAATTTAAAATAAATTTAAAGAATCACAGCTGTATCTATATTAAAAATCAAAATGAAATGGAATGAAAGAAACTACACTGGAATTGCTCAATGTCATAACCTTGAGAATTTGCACAACTCTTCAGTTTGTGTTTAAAATGTATCCCTATTTGGAGGAAAAAGAACTTCAACCATATGGGATAAAAACAGGCTATTAATATATTATTATAAATAAGGGTGTTAAAACACAGAAAAGTGAACCAACTTAAGCAGCCATGAGAAAGACAAAGAGTAATTGAGCCCTGGATACCTCTTTGGATATGAGTTTAGTTCTTTTGTTTACAATATCTTTGATCTTGGAAAGTGCACCAAACTGAGTATCAGTGTTTTCATCAGAAAAACAAGAAGCACAGATTTTACTTGAGAATTACATAATATCTAGAGTTATGAAAACATGAGCAATACTCAATAAATGACAGAATTATTGTTCAGCCCCTTTTGGTAAAATAAACCTGTTTACCTGTAGTTGTATCATCCGATTAATGAAAATGTAGATTTTCCCCTATAATTACAGTTTAAATCCTGGAAACACCAAATTACTTTTTCAATTTAATTCTATTTTTATTGATTGTATTATAAAAACCTTAGATGAAAAGTATACTAGAACATATGGTACCATATCTATCTATCTATCTATCTATCTATCTATCGTCTATCTATCATCTATCAGTCATCGATCTACCATCTGTCTCTCCTTTGCAATGTAACAGTTTATGTACTTTTCATTTCATGAAGTTTAAAGTATTCTTGATTTATATAATTTTAATTATTTCAGCTTTTGGAAATTGCATAAATTTTTTACACTGCCCATGTATAAATGAGACATACATAATATATAATATATTATAATATTGTATATAATGCTCTGTCTATTATATAATATATGCTTTACATTATATTATAATAGATACAATTATTCATATTATATATGATATATGTGTACACATATGTACACATATATAAATGTTACTCTTTTAGATAATTGTGATTTTTTTATGAATTTAGTACAATCATTTAATAATTTCAAATGACTTGATATAATTTCTAGCATGAATATAAGCATTATTTTAGCATGACATGTTTAATACCATTTTTATATATATCATATAATTTTAATTTCATATAAACTATGTTGTAATCTAGTAATCTTTAGTAACATCCTCATTTTACTGATAATGGTGTTAACTTACTGCAAATTCAGGAGACATATGTAAAACATAGTTATATATTTAAGTGGTTTATGTATCTTATATTTTGAATAAGAATTCATAACTGAACTTTTATACTTAGGACAGAAAACTCTCTAAGCTATTAATTGATATTTGTTTTACCTATGCAGAACAGTAAATGCCCTAAATTCAGAAATAAGCTGATAGATATGGAAAGATGATGTAAACCAATATACACTGTCCTATTACTAAGGGTGGATTCAAATACATCGTACATTTCAATATATCAGATAAGGAAAAAAATCCTAAAAATGGTGATGAAAGTGTTTATACAATTCATGTAAAACTTCAAATGAATTATTGGTTCAAATATAGATTTGGTTTGACATCTGTTTTTGAAATGATAAAATTACAATTTTTTACTAGCAAAAACTGTATTATTTGTGTGGTAATCTCAACAAATGTATTAATTGTAATGAGAGTCATTGCAAGGGAATCTTAGTTCAACATGTAATGGCACAAAGGAAAAAGGATTTTTTTAAATTTAAGAAATCAAACTGTCAAAATATCTAGAACCAGAGTTATATTGACAAAACTCACAATATTTTAATATGTATACTCAATTCTTCACAATTTTATTGTGCATTAGTTGCCCTGGTCTGTTTGGGGTGCCACAATAAAATAGAACTGAGTGGCTTAAACATAACAAACATTAACTTCTCACATTTCTGGAGGCTGGAAAAGACAAGATCAAGTTACAGGTATATTGGGTGTCCGGTAAGGATAGACTCCTTATAGATGACGACTTCCACCTGTCTTTCCATGTGTCCTCACATTGTGCAAGGTGCAGAGCAGCTCTCTGGAGTCTCTTTTATACAGGTACATATCACATTCATGAGGGCTCCACCTTATGATTTAATCACTTCCCCAGGCCCCACCTGTTAATATCATTATCTTGAGGGTAGAATTTAATATGTGAATTTAATATGTTAATTTTGAGGAGGACAGAAAAGCAGACCATAGCACTACTGTTGTGATATACGTTTAAAAAGGTAACATTAACTAAAATACTTAAAATCATTCTTGAAGAATAGAAAGACTTTTAGCATACACCTGGAGTGAATATAATTCCAGTCTAGAAATTATAGATACACAATTTTTAGCCCATATAATGCCATTGTGCTTTTAAATCATGTGCATCAAAAAACTTAATTCTTCAAATGTAGATGAATTTAGGGATCTGCTTGTATCACTATAATTCTAAAACATTGCTTTCTGAAAAATCTTAGTAAATAACTACTTTTCCCCTCTAAAGACATTTGAAGCAATCTTAGTGACTTGTTAAAAAAATCATATACACAAAGTTGAGCTGTACACATTGAAAATAAAAGAAAGTTAAGTGTTTACTTTGGGACATTATTGAAAGGTTGAGATGAATTTTCAAATTCTACTCATATTTAATGTGGACATTTTAAATGAAATACAGTTGCTTAAAATGTGTATTATGAAAGTGTTTTATTTGTATTCAGATTTTCTTACCTCAATTGTTTCATTTTTCTGATTTCAAAATAAAATAAGCTAGAGTAAAGTAAACACCACATAACATACCTGCACTTCAAACTACTGTCTGAAGCACTTATTTAATTAAATCAGGTTAAGAATCAATAATGTTCTGACCTGCACTTCTATTCTCTAACTCCTTTATATCAAAAGAAAATCAAGTCTGTCTTTATTTAATTTGTATTTGGTTTCATTAATGTGCCCTGTCTTTTCCTTCTTGGTTTAAATGCTTTAAAAAACAGAATACAAAGAGATGAAGAAACACCAGAATAAAAGAAAAAGCATTCCAGCACTGAGAAAAAATGAATGAAATAAAATCATTATAGCTCTGAGTTAGTCACTATAAACGTACTCAAGTAGAGCATTTAGAATAGTAGAATATATTAGCTTGACACAGTTGAATCCCAAAATGTGCAAATCAAGAAGTTGTTTATGAGCTTTTATTATGAGTGCTTAGCTATTAAAAGTCTTTTTGGCTTTATTGGTGGTAATAAAACACAATTTGCACAATGTTGTGAGCTTTTAAAAATTAAGCGTCAATATGTTGGGTTTTTTTCCTTGACAAAAATTAAGTAATTATTCAATATCCAGATGGTCCATGTAGAGAAACCTGCTTATCTGCAAAAAGACTGATTTCTATGTTTAGGGTGCAAACATAGTTTAATTTTCACCATACTTTTAAAAAACAATAATGATTATAGTTAGTTGACTAAGTTTTAAAATTAAATGTCTAAAACAGTTCATTATGAAAACAAGGTAAAATGCTTATTTGGAAGGAACAAGCAACATATATGTTCTATAGGTGGAGGTACGTTCAGCCTTACTGCAAGCATCACATTGTAAATGCTTCTGGAGTGGCTGCAGGCTGGATGTGGGTAAGAATGCTGGCTTTGGAGTCCAGGATTTTTAGTTAGCCATGAACGTAAACATTTGAATAATTACAGTGTGTCAAGTGATGTTATTCGAGGTTAGCATCGAATGCTAAAGTTTTTTCTTTTTATTCTAATAGATCTTATTTGGTACAGAAATGCATATCATTGGCTATATATAACCATTTCCAAAACTAAATTGAGCATTTTCATCTGACTTGAATGAAGTTGAACTCTGACACAGTTTGAAAATCTTTAAATATTAACGGACTTATTTGCTGCATTTGGGAAATATTTGAGAAAATCCTGTATTTGCATTTTCTTTCCACTATAGCCTATTAAGGGAAGCAGAACATGTGTGCTCTTTTTTGTTTTCTAAGGGCACTCTCGTGGCTTGCATAATTTAAAACATCAAACTTTTTTTTTTTTTTTTTTGAGATGGAGTTTCTCTCTTGTTACCCAGGCTGGAGTGCAATGGCGCGATCTCGGCTCACTGCAACCTCCGCCTCCTGGGTTCAGGCAATTTCTCCTGCCTCAGCCTCCTGAGTAGCTGGGATTACAGGCACACGCCACCATGCCCAGCTGAATTTTTGTATTTTTAGTAGAGACGCGGTTTCACCATGTTGACCAGGATGGTCTCGATCTCTTGACCTCGTGATCCACCCGCCTCGGCCTCCCAAAGTGCTGGGATTACAGGCGTGAGCCACCGCGCCCCCGGCCTCATCAAACATTTTTTAAAGTTTCATTTTAAGCTTATTTATTCCTTTGGCTTCCATCAATTCAAACAGAAATTTTCATTCTGTTAGTTTTCATTTCTTTTAAATAAACAGGTCTACTAATACTGTTCTCACTGCTCTACATTTAGAAGTGTCTTAATTTATTTTATAGTAATAACCCTAGATTTAATATCATCTAACAGTATATGTGTTTTTCTGGAAAACAATCTCTAAGAAAGAAAAATATATTTCCCAGTATACGTCATTTAAAAAAAATCATTTTTATGTAATATACATGTTCATATACATGTTCATGTAAAAATAAAATTGTTACGAAAAGCATGTTTTCTATGAAATATCGAGACTAAAGTGAGTTACATATTATTGTAACATTAATACATTATATATTTTAAAAGCATGTTCTAAATATATAAAAAACGTATTTCTAGAACATCTCTAAATTGTTTTAAAATCATTAACAAACTAGTTGTATCTTTCTTACTAACCAGTGAATTGAATTTATGAGATGTGCCTTTGAAGCTGAAAAGATTGCTGGCACTGCCCTTGCTTCTTTGACACTCCGCGTGAAACGCAGTTAATAACCTCCTGTGTAAGCTTGGTGAAACACCGAATTGATACTAATTATACCAACTTTGGGATAGAAGGTGACCTTGACTTCCACGGGAACTTTCTGCCAGGACAATAAATAAGAGCAAATGCCACAAAGCGTGACTTCTGAGAAGGGTCTAATACAATCTATTAACTTTGGGGAGTTCGTGGAATTGCAATAAGTGCTCAGATAATTGTAATATTTTAAAACATATCTTGCTTCGGTAATACATTAGTTTCTTATTTCTCTAGACTTCAAATAATCTCCCATTAGTTTTCTATACTCATTTAAATTAAGCTATGGCCAGAAAATTAAAAGCTACTTGATGGAAAGTGTGTATAAGGTGATTACAAGGCAAGGAGACAGATTTTTCTGAATGTCTTCTGAAGTATGTACATAAAATTTATACAGTTTTAGTATCAGAACTGCTTATAGTGAAGCTATGACAATACTCTTTCTTAAATAAAGAAATGTCTCTATTAAATGAGAAAAATGACTAAGAAAAAACAGTTGCCCCAGTGAGTCCACAGGTTTAAACTATTGAAAGAAACCTGTCAAAATTAATAATGTATGCCTGTTTCACACTTAAAATTTTGATCTTAACAACATTAAAAAAAAAAGGCCAATAAAGATACTATAAATGCCAACAGGTAAGAACAGAAATTAAACTGTCTTCACCAATATTGTTTAAATAATTACATTCCTGATCAGAGAATTCTGTTCTAATTGTTCAGTTATAATAAATAAAAATACCTAGTTTAAGCTCACATTTTTTTATCTTAGAAAAAGATCAAACACCGCATGTTCTCACTCATAGGCGGGTGTTGAACGATGAGAGCACATGGACAAAGGGAGGGGAGCACTACACACTGGGGTCAGTTGGGGGGACATAGGGGAGGGACG
>NW_016107483.1:2783761-2867196 GCF_001604975.1 Cebus imitator | reverse complement strand
AAAAAAGATATAGACTCAAATATGCCCAGAGCTGTTTTATTACTGACTAGTAAGCAAAGAAGGCTGAACAATGACTATTTATACAGAGAAAATAGAAAGCAGCTATGAACTAACTTGAGATTACATTAAAGTCATGAGAAGCATGTATTTTCAAAAACATTTAAACCAATTAGATATTTAAAACCAGGTTCTATAATAAAGAAGAACAATGACATTCTAGGGTAATCTGGTTTAAACTGGGTTAAGTACAATGATCTTTGTCCAATATTTTTTTCTCTTGAAGTCATGTTTAAAAAATATTAATTATAAGCCCCATTCCTGCATGGATAGTGTGTGACTCTGGATATCAACAGGAAACTAATAGCCATCTCAAAGGGGTGGAGCCAAAGAGTGTAAAATAAGGAGACTTTTTAACAGAAGTCAGGGCAGAGTTTTTGGAAGCTAATAAAGTATGAAGAAGCACAAGAGTACTGTTTCTACAGTAAGATGCTATTATCAGCACTAGACCAGAAGAGCCTAAGGAAGTAAACGAAGTTATCCTAACCAAAGAATAACTGATGCCAAAAAGGGAACTACTTAAAAAGAGCAGTGTCAAGCAAGGACATAGCCAGTATCAGAACCTCAACAAAATGAGTACACTGCGGGACAGGGGACCAAATATCAGACCACTTTTTTCTCTTGCTTTCCAATGGATATTCTGTTAATTGAATCCATCTGAAAATCAAGGTCAATGCAGAGAAGTCAGCCTTCTAGAGAACAGAGCAGGACAAAACTGGACAAAGGATGGATTTGGAGACCAAATGGAGAAGGAGGAGCAGAGACACCTGTGCTTCAAATATGACATCTAACTTCTTTACTCAGAGAAGTTATAAGTGAGGTTATATTTTTAGCTTTGAATTTATCTCATAGGCATACATATTACAAGTTAATAATTGAAAACTAGTAATGGTGCCAGAAATGGTGGTAAATGGGAACACTTATAAATTCACTTTAATACAGGTGATCCCCAACTTACGATGGTTTCATTTAGGATTTTTTGCCTTCATGGTGCAAAAGTGATACACAGTCAGTAGAGTCCATACTTTGAGCACCAATAGAACCATTCTATTTTTCACTTTCAGTCAGTATTTAATACATTACATGAGTATTCAGCACTTTCTTACAAGATAAGCTTGGGGTTAGATGATTTTTGCCTAACTGTAGGCTAATGGAAGTGTTCTGAACATGTGTCAGGCAGGCTAGGCTAAGCTGTAATGTTCAGTAGGTTAGGTGTATTAAATATATTTTTTGAATTATATTTTAAAATTACAATGGGATTATCTGGACATAATGCCACCGCGAATTAAGGTGCATTTGTATACAATTGCCTTTTGCAGACTACATTGGGAAAAGACAACTCTGGAGGGTAGAGGACCCATTATGGAACTTGATAAGGCTGCTTTGTTAGTAGATACTAATCCTATAATTTCTAAAATTAAATATGTTGCATTTAACTTGCTTAAAACAATGTCTGGTTTACAATAAATAATAGGAGTTAGCTTTTATAATAATTGTTCACAATTTTCTTAAAATTACCCATCCAAACAATGGAGGATAAAAATAACTTTGTTCTTTTGTGAATATCAATGAGATTATCTGGCAACTGCTAGGCTGAAATCTATTGCAGACAGATCAACCTTTAAAGTCAGGGGAGGCTTCTTAAAAAACTAAAGCTTATGAATATCTCTCTTGATTTCAAGTGAGTAGTTAAGTTGGCACAGTATGGCACTCCCCAAAAATGCCATTTTGCCATAAGAATTATTTTGAACTAAAGGCACTTGGTAACCTGCAGGTACAAAAAAGACACTGTGATTTTCCCCCTTTCTCCCTGTAACAGGAGAAAAGAAACAATCTATCACCAGAGATGGGAGATAAACCCTGGTGGGAAAGATGCCAGCCCCTGTAGCAGGATAAAAGAAACATTGTCACAGTGACTGGGAGTTCAGGTTAAGAAAAATCTGTACAAACATACCTTGTTAAAATAACTTATCTTTCTTATACCCCTGCCACAACATTTTGTTTTTTCATTATTGGGAACCTTTATTCAACTTTCTGTATAATCATTTGGGTTTCACCACTTCTTGGGCTCCTCATTTTCCATGAGGACTTCCATATACATGCAAAATAAAATATTTATTCTTTTCTTCTGTTTAATTTGTCTTATGTCAACTTTATTCTCAGGCCCAATTGAAAACTAAGAAGGCAGAGGTAAATTTTGCCTCTTATAATGGTAGGATAAAACAGCTTCATTGTAATTCTTAATTATTCAATTTAATCAAATCAGTTATCAAATAAATCAAAAACAATTTTTTAAACTGAAGTAAGACAGTTAAGTAATCTAATTTGCCAAACAGTCATACAGCCATTACAATAATAAGTTAAGAGAATGGCCTTCAGTATCACAAACAGTCTAGTTTAGACCCCAAGTGCATGATATGCAAGTTATAGTTTAAGATTTGATTTCTCCAACTCTAAAATTATTACAAGCATCAAAGTAAGGACTCAAATTTTCAGTCATTATCATAATATGGCTGATATTGTAAATATGAGAGGCTATTACTATAAAAATTTATTAAGGATATCATTTTAGCTTAAATAATATGGGCTTGTTAATATCAATTGATAGTATTTTCATGTTAAAATATATTTCATTATCATTTGCTATCAATGGTTTGTAAAACTTAATATTTTTCTTTGATATATTGACCTATGAAGCCACTTACTCAACTTAAAACAATTGTTACTAAATCCAATTGATTAAAATACACTAAAATTTTTCAGTAAATTAAATAACTATGAAATGTTTGGGATAGTATCTAACATATTCAAGATTAGGCAGAAAAGTAACATTAGTTAAATCTCAAAAAGTTTTAGCTCCTTACTGAGTACCTTGTTCATTTTAAAAAATTGCTCCTCACAGAAAAATTAGCTTTTACAACACTAAAAAATAAAAATTAAAAAAAATCTTCCTTATCCTGAGCTATTGAAATAATCTGTTACATTTTACAAATATTCTCATGGAGATTTTATTTTAAACTTATATATGTATATTGCTTATAAAAAAATTGATGTGAAATATTTTTATTTTCCATTCTTTTTATCATTTATGTCATGATCATCTTAATATGGTCAGTAATTGTAATTCTACTTTTCTTAATTTTTTAGTAAGTTTTAATAACCTTCCTCTGAATATGAAATTATTAATATATGGAGTCATTTTATTTTCCTAAATTCATAAGGATTATAATTTTACAATTTTTTTTGCATTTGTTAGGTGTAAAACTATAGTGAAACATTAAAACACAGATAAGTTTAAGTTTCCATGTGTGTATTTAAAGTACAGCCATACTTTGGAGATATCATGTGTTCAGTTCCAGATCACTGAAATAAAGCAAATGTTACAATATCATGAGTCATGCACATTTTTTATTCCTAGTGCATCTAAAAGTTAACTATCCTGTACTTTAGTGTGCAAAAGCATATCTATAAAAGCAACGCACATACCTTAATTTAAAGATGTTTTATTATTACAAATTCTAATGATCATCTGAGACTTCAGCAAATTATAATCTCTTTGCTGGTGGAGCATCTTGCTTTGACGTTGATGGCTACTGACTGATCAGTGGGTGATTGCTGAAGGTTAGAGTGTAATTATGGCAATTTCTTCAAATAAAACAACAAAAAAGTTTGCCACATTGATTGATCATTCTTTCCCTGAATACTTGTGTGCAGTTTCTGTTTGATGAAATTTTATTCACAGAACTTCATTCAAAATTAAAGTCAATCTCCTGTTACCCTTCCGCTTCTTGCTTTATCAGGTAAATTTATGTAATATTCTAATCCATTGTGATTATTTCAGCAATCTTCACAGGGCCAGGCACAGTGGCTCATGCCTATAATCCCAGGACTTCCAGAGGCCAATGTGTGAGGAGTGCTTGAGACCAGGAGTTCGAGACCACCCTGGGCGACATAGCGAGACCTTGATTCTGCCAAAAATCCAACACAAACAAAAAAATAAAAAGAAAAGAAAAACATTGGTCACTGCATCTTCACCAGGAGTAGATTTCATCTTAAGAAATCATTTTCTTTGCTCCCCCATAAGAAGCAACTACCCATCTATTAAGTTTGATGATGAGATTACAGTGATTCACTCACATCTTCAGACTCTACTTAATCTGCACTCACTTCCTCCAGTGAAGCCTTGAATGTCTCAAAGTCATCTTGAAAGATTGGAATAAGCTTCTTCCAAACTCCTGCAGGTGTTGGTACTTTGACTTCCTCCCAGGAATCACAAATGTTCATAATGACATCCAGAATGGTGAATTCTTTCAAGAAGGTTTTTAATTTCTTTTGCCCAGATTCCTCAAAAGAATCACTATCTTGTAACAAAACTTAAAAGTCAAAATTATTCCTTGATCCCTGGGCTACAGAATGGATGTTGTGTTATCAGTCATGAAAACAACATTAATCACCTTAGACATCACCTTTAGAGCTCTTGGGTAACTAGATGCATTGTCAACGAGCAGTGACATCTTGAATTTTTTTTTTTTTCTTTTTCTTAGCAGTAGGTCTCAGTCTCAACAATGGGCTTAAAATATTCAATAAAACATGCTATAAATAGATGTTCTAACACCCAGGCTTCGTAATTTCATTTACGGAGCACAGATTAAATATAGCATATTTAGTAAAGGTCTCAGGATTTTCTGAATGGTAAATGAACATTGGCTTCAAATTAAAATCATCAGCTGCATCAGCCCCTAACAAGTGAGTCAATCTGTTCTCAGAAGCTTTGAAGTCAGGCAATGACTTTTATTCTCTACCTGTGAAAGTTTTTAATGGCATCTTCTTCCAATAGAGGACTGCTTCATCTACATTTAAATGCTGTTGCTTAGTGCAGCCACTTCATTAGTGATCTTAGGTAGCTCTTCTGGATAACATGTGGTAGCTTCTCCTTCAGCACTTGTTGCTTCACCTTGCACTTTTATGTTCTGAGGAGGACCTCTTTCCTTAAACCTTATGAACCAACCTCCATTAGCTTCAAACTTTTTTTCTGCAGCTCTTTCAACCTCTCACAACCTTCACAGAGTTGAAGAGAGTAGGACCTTGGTCACGATTAGGCTTTGGTTTAAGAGAATGTTGTGGCTGATTTGGTCTTCCATCAAGACCACTTACACTTTCTCTCTATCAGCAATAAGCCTGCTTTGCTCTCTTATGATTTACATATCCAGTGGAGTAGCACTTTTCATTCCCTTCAAGAAGTTTTTGTTTGCATTCACAACTTGACTAACTGTTTGGCACAAGAGGTGTCGTTTTCAGCCTGTCTTGGCTTTCGGCGTGCCTTCCTCACTATGCTTCATCATTTCTAGCTTCTGATTCAAACTTGGAAATGTGTGTCACTTCATTTGAACATTTACAGATCATTGTAGAATTATTAATTGGCCTAATGTCAATGTCTCAGAAAATAGGGAGCCCCGAGGAGAGGGAGGGGGGAGGAAACAGCTGGTGAGTAAATTAGTCATAACAGACACATTAATCAATTGTGTTTGCCTTCTTATATGAGCATGGTTTGTGGAGTACCAAAACAATTACAACGGAAACATCAAAGGTCATCGATCACATATTACTGTTAACAGATATAGCAATGATGAAAGCTTGAAATATTGTGAAAATCCCCAAAATGTAACACAGATATTAAATGAGCACATGCTGTTGGACAAATGGTGCCAGCAGACTAGGTCAACACAGGGTTGCCACAAATCTTCGATTTGTTAAAAAACCTCATTATCTGCAGAGCACAACAAAGTGAAGCACAATAAAATGAGATATGGTTATGGTTACAGAAACAGACAACAGCTGTTATAGTGTTTTAAGATCTAAGACATTTATGAGAGTCCATGAACTTTATGGTAAAATAGTACTTTACCTGCTTACTTAATGGAGTATTTTAACCAAAACTCCACATTTCTGTAACATCTTAATATTTCAATAATGTATTATTTAATACATGACACAATATACAGATTTTGGAATGTTCTCTTTTTAAAAGTCACATTAGTATTGACTTACAATTAAAGCAAGAGGTCTGCATTAAAATTATGGCAGAAAAACAGTATAAATGATTTTCTACATGATATGAAGTCATTCAGTATAAAACTTTATTCTTAAGTGACACTCAAGATAATATGATGATATATTCATCATATGCTAAGTTTATTTGTCATAATATCCCTGAATACCTTTACATTTATTTGAAAATTTTAAAATAATATAACAGAATGAAATAAGTAACTTTCAAAGTGACATAACCTACTTTCTCCATTATATTCTAAGCGAGGAAATGGAAAATAAGATATTTACTTATGACCATTTGTTATTTGTTTCTATAAGAAGCTCAAAATAATATTCTATTGGGTCATTTTTCTTCCATAATGATTAATAATAGGTATTCTTTTTCAATATAGACAGTCTTCAGTTGATATATTCTAATTTTATATGTTGTTCAAGTTACAAGACTCAGAGATGGAAGAAAGGAAGACTTTAAAACATAAAATATAGGATTTTGTTCATTAATACTATAAAACAAAACCAGAGGGATCAAAATTTGAGGATTGTTTTTGTTTCAATTTATTTCTAAGCGATGCCACTAAGAGTCATCGCTTAGCAAAGTCTGAAGGGCCTTGCCAGGTTAGATGCTCCCGTTTCTTCATTTACTGATGATCATGCAGCTGGTTGCAAAACTGGAACTAAAATTCTCAGATACACATAATCCAGTTTACTATACTGTAAATCCTTCTTCATAAAACAGTTAATTTTTAGAAATTCAAATCAAGAAAAACAATACATATAATCTTTTTGTGAAACACTATAAACGTGCAGAGCTCTTACTAATATTCTTTTAAGAATACACAGGTAACACATTTGATCTAGTTAAAACTTCATTGTTCTGAAATATTCTGAGAAACTTTGTGATTCTTCATCAAATTCAGCAAATTTGTTTTATACATTATTTGCCATACATCCCCACTCCAACCTTTTTGGAAACTCATTTTTAATCTGATAAGACAGTTATTGAGATTGGTTATATTAATGGCTTTTCCTAAACATCTAGTTTTAGTGATTCATTGAGCAAGTCTTAAAACAAGATAAACAATCCCAATTTTGCTGCCTTTGAAAATCCTGTTCTTACACTTCTTCATCATTCTTACCAGTCTAGTAACTTTCTCTTCTATCCCCATTCTAGCCCTGAAAGCCTCATCTTATTATTAGAAGTCCTAAGTGATACATCGTTCAGTGTGGAGCTGTAATTGCTTTGCCTTCCATAAACCACTTCAGTAAAATTTATTCAAGGTCAAAGCTGTCAGTTTTCTCTCTCTCTGCAGTTTGGCTCTAAAATGAAACTGTTTTGTTTAAATTATATCTGAAGGTTTAGGTGTCCAAAAACTAAAGGGAAGCACTTGTAAAGTTTAATCTATGAGACACACACAAAAAGCAACACAAACATAATTGCCTGAGCAATTGTCAGATTTAAACCTACAGAATAAAAGCCCTGCATATTATTTGCATAACTATAACTTAATTTTGTTATTGAAACCAACAACTTTAATACTGTGTCCTTGATTATCTGTTCATAATCTATAAACTGAGTAACATAATTATGGATGTGGGAGATGTTAGGATATTGCAAATTACTACAAATATATGTTTCTCTCATCATTGTCTTATTTTAGAACTTTTCCTTGAAATACCACTAGCCACAAATCAATGTTTTTTCGATAGTGAAAATGGAAACATTACTATTATAGTACAATGTCAAATAAAAATAATTATTTCTCTTTTTGTAAACAACCTATCTTAAAATTTAGTGAAATGAATATGTTTATTTATTTATTATACTTTAATTTCTGGGGTACATGTGCAGATCGTGCAGGTTTATTACATGCCATGTTAGAGGTTTGCTGCATCCATCACCCCATTATCTATATTAGGTAATTCTCCTAATGCTATTCCTCCTGAATCCCCCCACCCCCTGCTATTCCTCTGCTAATCCCCCACCCCCCCAAGCCCCAGTGTCTGATGTTCCCCTCCCTGTGTCCCTGTGTTCTCATTATTCAACTTCCACTTATAAGTGAGAGCACACAGTGTTTGGTTTTCTGTTCTTGTGTCAGTTTACTGAGAAGGATGGCTTCCAGTTTCATCCATGTCCCTGCAGAGGACATGAACTCATCGTTTTTATAGCTTCATAGTGTTCCATGGTGTATATATGCCACATTTTCTTTATCCAGTCTATCATTGATGGACATTTGGATTGGTTCCACCCCTCATGCCAGTTAAAATGGCAATCATTAAAAAATCAGGAGACAACAGATGCTGGAGTGGATGTGGAGGAATAAGAAGGCTTTTACACTGTTGGTGGGAGTGTTAATTAATTCAACCATTGTGGAAGGCAGTGTGGTGATTCCTCAAGGATCTAGAAATAGAAATACGATTTGACCCAGCAATCCCATTACTAGGTATATACCCAAAGGATTATAAATCATTCTATTATAAAGTGAAATGAATTTTTGTCCCACTATGTTTGATGAATTTTAGATGTCATTGGTATAATTGTGTAATTGTTTTATAATAGTATAAAATGGAGAAAAGGTGACATTTTCGCATTCACTATATAATTCATTTTCAGTTCTTTGTTTTTCATGCATTTCTAACTTGTTAGAAGATGAGATGAACACACCACCTAGAAATGCAGGCCAACTGTGGAGCATAGTTTTTATAGGGACAGGACTTTAGAAGAGTCACCAAATTCTATGGTCTAACTTTCTTTTGATCAGGAGAAAATTTACTACATCAATAAATTCAGTGAAATAAGGCTCTGAGAAGAACAAATGTATCATTTGTCATCAGTTCATTCTGTAATATTTTTGGACTTTCATTTTGCATCGAACATTTTATATGATAAGTAACATGCATGATCCACTGAAAGAGTTTCATTGGGAAAAACCACCTGACTTAGGAGAGGAGGGGGAAGACAGTATTAAAGAGAGAATTTTTAGTAGAGTAATCTCACCAGACATGGTGTTGGTAAAATTAAAATGTATGGGTAGTGGGGGTCAGGATGGGAGTAGACAAGTATAGATACATAAATTTTGAATATAATGTGTGTATTTTTTTATTTCTATTTTGAAAAACTGTTTTCATACTGTGATATAACAAATCCATATCTGATATTGTAGTTAATTTTCTAAATTTCAACAGTTTTATGACATTTCTAGTATTTATAATTTTATCCTTTCTGGAAGCCTCAGGAATAATACGGATTTTCTCGTTCCTTAAATGCTATTTTTATGCTCAAGATACATGTCTTCAAACACAAATAGGAATTGAATATGCAAAGGAAAGGGAGAGGCCAGCAAAAATATATAAAGAAGGCAGTATTTAGTTTGCCTAGAATAAATCATAAAAGAGAATAAATAGTGAAAAATAAATGTATATTCATCTATGAACTTATTGATTCAGTATTCAATATTATTTTATGGATAGAAATGAGTAAATTATATGAAATATAGTAGTTCACGCTCAAAAGTTTAGAGCTTATTCAGAAAATGATAAGAAATAATTTAAAATGATGAAACTTTAGGCTTTTGAAGATCACTCTGATATAGTATGATGAATGGAAGATGGAGATAGGAAGGAATGGCAAGAAGCCATTGGAGACATCTAGATAATTAATAAGAGCTTAAATAAAGGCAGTGGCCAAAGGCAAGGTAAAAAGACAATTTTTCCAAGTTATTTGGGAAAGTAAAATTCACAGATTTTATAACTAATTAAGTAAGAACTTTTAGTTTAAAGAATGGGAGCTATCAAAGAGCAGCTGCTGGGAGTTTAGCTTGGGTCTCCGGTGCTTGGTGGAATTTATCAAAACAAGAAATATAAGGGGTAAGGTTTTTATGAAAAAAAATAATGTCTTCCATTTAAACATGTAAGGTTTTAAAAAGCCTTGCAATATCCAAGTGAAGATGTCTAATTAACAAGTAGGATAGGATATAGAGTATATTATCCAGGATAGAAATACAGATTTTTTTTTTAACTGACGTTTCTGTAGATGAAAGGGAAGACATAGAGAAGAAATATAACTTTATTAGAATCTGTAAATTAAGAGGAATATTAAAGTGTATACCTTGTTTTTTAAAACAAAACAAAACAAAACATCTAAGGCTCATGTTGAGGATGCAAAAGTGTGGCCAGAGTGGTGAGATGGTAGACAAAAGAAAGAGGTGCCACATGAGCCTATGGAGGGAAATTTTTAGGAATTACAGTAAGACCCATAGTGCCAAATGATTCAGACAGGCCAAGTGTGATAACGTGAAAAATACTTATTTAATTTTGCCAGGCGAGGTGGCTCACACCTATAATCACTTTGGGAGGCCGAGGAGGGTGGATCACTTGAGGTGACCAGCCTGGTCAACAAGATGAAACACCCCATCTCTATTAAAACTACCAAAAATTTTCAGGCATGGTGGTGTGAGCCTGTAGTCCCAGCTTCTTGGGAGGCTGAGGCATAAGAATCCCTTGAACTCAGGAGCTGAATCTTGCAGTGAACCAGATAGCACCACTGCCCTCCAGCCTGGGTAACAGAGTTAGACTCCACTTGAAAAAAAAAAAAAGAAGGAAAGAGACAGCGAGAGAGAGAGAGAGAGAGAGAGAGAGAGAGAGAGAAAGAGAGAGAGAGAGAGCAAGTTTATTTAATTTTTATATAGGAAGTTTTGATGAATGTAGAAAAATCAGTTTTAATGAAGTGATTAGATAAAAGTCAGACTGCAGGAATTTAAAAGTGAATGAGACATAAAATGTACGGAAAGTCACTGCACTCTATTATTTCAAGAATGTTGCCTGAGAAGAAAAGACATAAAACAGATAGAGGACAACTTAAATTCAGTTAACTCTTTGGAAGGATGGTATACATTAAGCATTTTAAAATGCTATGAGAATGCTAGGGGAAAAAAAGAGATGTTGAATATATTGTTTAAAAAAGAGATAAGGTGACCAAATAAAGCCACAAAGTGTTTAAGATGTCATGGAATCCATTTTTTAAAATTCATGCAGTAGCCTTAAACACGTGACATCACTCTGTGTTTAATGAGTCTGAGGAAAAAATACAATTTGAGACACCAGTTTGCCAGAAAATGGGAAAGTATGCCAGAAAAGTATGTTCAGGTAAAGTGAGAAATTAACAGAGCTTTTTCTTGATGACCTCTATAAATTAAGAGATTTTTTTCTAAAATGGATAGAAAAATGAGCATGGAGCTTATCTTTAAGAAAGTGGTGAAGATTTGAAATAATGGCAGTCCAAATGAAAAAGAGGGCTTAGTAGGAACTTACCGTGTTTCCTGAAAAAGATTTTCTCATTCATTCGTCGAATAATTATCATCTATTTCTATCAGGCATTATTGTAAACTCTGGGGAAAAAAGAAAGAGAAAGATGGATATAGTCAATGTTTTATGGGATGGTGAGAATATAAGTAATCTGTAAAATATATGCAGAGTTTGGTGATTTGCTGTATGAGGTCATCATAAAAGACCTTTCTAGGGAAGTGATATTTGCTAGATATGAGAGACTTGTGTAAGATGTGAAGTTGGGATATGGAGGGATGGGGATGAAAAGGAGTCTTTCCCAGACAGGAAATAGCAAATGCGAAGTTCCTAAGTGGGAACAAAAAGGAAAAATAATTAAAGCTTAGCCTGCTCAAAAACCCTGAAAGAGCTCCAATGAGGCTAGAATGGAATGCAGATTGTCATGAAAATGATATGAAAGTACGTGGTAGTTCCTGCAGAACTTTAAATTATTTTAAGAAACTGAGTTTTTATTTTAGGAGTGATTAAGGAAGAGAGAAAGAAGGAGAGATCCTGTTTGGTTTTGAATAAAATAGAAAAATAGAATTTGGCTGCAGAGGAGCAAATATATAAGAAAAAATGTACCAGAGGAGATGGTGGGAGAAAGTTTAGGGAGCTATTGAAATAGTTCTGGTGAGTGATAATAATGGTTTAGGCAACAATGTTATAATTATAGACAGAAAGCTAGAATAATTCACATTAGCATGCAAAATTCTCAGCTTTTGTGATTGTCTGACAAAATGGACTAAAGATCAAGAAGTTATCACAAGCTGCCAGCCAACCAAACTGAATGGTGGGTGTTGCCATTCAGTGAGATAGGAAAAGACTGGTGATAGAATTATGAATTTATTTTGAACCTGTTGAGTTTGTTGTGTATTTGATATCTCCAAGTGAAAATTTAATATTGAATGGAGAGTTGGATCTACAGATCTGGAACTCAGATCAAATAGTAGTACATAAAATTGATCAAAAGCAACCTTGGGATCATGCAGGAAGAGTGTTCAATGAACAGAAAATGTAGTCTTTAACTGAGGTTAGAGACCATGAACATGTAGCAATGCAAATTTACAACTTTTAAATTATTTTTACAGTTCTCCATAGTCCATATTTTAAATGGATATACATGCTTTGGTTGAGAAGATATAGGGTTATGATTAGGCAAGCACAATGAAAGGAAGGAACCAAGGCTTCTAGAGAGTGCTGGTATTTCATCTGTAAAGGAGAATGGTAGGCTGGCCAAACACAGATTAATTTAAAAAGATGAGCAGAATATGAAAGAAAAGAAGTGTACAGAAAACCAAGAATTCATTGCAAAATAAAGAAATATTAAAATTAAAAATTCTGAAGTAGAAAACTAGGTGATCCAGAAGGCAGCCTTATAAGTGGTTAGCCAAACTGCTGTGAGGTTAAGAAAGGTTTTCAAATGATCACATCATAGCTACAATTTAATATTAAAGACAAAAATGTGCAAGTCTGGAGCTGTGACTTTGGAAACCATTGCTGTGTAATTGTAGATGTATATATGTCTCTTTTATTTGGATGTTAGAATATCCTAAGATCATTATAGGACTTGGTATGGAGGATAAAATTATGAACCTGATAGCAAAATTGGTCAAGAAAATTGAAGATTTATCAGTGTACTGGGAACAGATGAGTAGATGACAGCATGAGCTACCAAGGAGAGGATGAATATAAAATATTGATGGAGGTTGGGTTACTAATTCAATCCAGGGCACTTCCTTCATGTTGTCAAAGTACCTGGGATTATTAATTATTAATTATAGGAAAACAGATTCAAAGTAAGAAGATATATAAATAGAAGGGGTATATTTTATCAAGCCTGCATTTGCCTGGTGAGCTGTCTATACTCTTCCAGATATTGTACAGTGCAAATGAGGAGTTCTTTGAATCCACAGGATCAGTGTGACTCTTTGCTACGGTTCTGAATTAACATGCAAGGTAATTATTCTTTGAGTTCCCCTTTCATCGTTGCCATTTTGACAGTGCCCTAAACGTTAATACAGTATATTTCCTGAGTACAGATGTCCAATTATTATGCTTTCTCAATTATTATCACAATTCTATTGTGCCATCCTGAGGTGATCTACAAGTCACCTTGATTCAAGTCCAGTTGTTGTGAAAGGTCTCACTCACCTAGAGATGATCCTTCAGAACTGTGTGATTTTTAGGCTCCCTTCAAGTCTTCACATCAGGCTTACTTGGGAAACTTTCTAAAATTAGGTTCCCTAACTTTAATTTTTATGCTACCCCTAGAGATTCTGATACATAGGTATAACTATAACTCATTTTTATAGCTCTCTGGAATAGAAAGTTTTGAAAACTATTGGTTCAAAGTCGGTTCATAAATGGGATATTTTTAAATTGCGTTTCAATGCTTTTTTTAAAAAAATTGTTTCTCAGAGTTAAGTTTCTATGAAATTTTATGGATAACTTGTTCTAACCATATGTATAACCTATAACAGGCCCTCAAGTTAGCATTTGTAATGGAATTTATCATGTTGTAAAACTATTCAATTTGAGAAAACTGAAAAGTTATTTTAAAACAATAGGCTTAAAGAAATGCTATGTATTATTTTCTATTTATCACTCCTCTCCATCTCAGCCTATTGTGAAAGGGAAATTTTCCTTCCTCTTCAAGGATACTTGTTTAGTTAACAGCCATAGAAAATAGAGATAATACCCTTCTCCTTAGCAGAGACCAGGTTGACTGCTCAGTTTAATAAAGATTACATTTTACTCCAGGGAAAATGGCAAATGAGCGGCAGGTTTTCTTGCAGTCCATTATAAATATTAGGATTTCTAACTTCCAGGGTTCTTAAGCTGTGAATAAAACTGACTGTGGACCAGCAACCACCTGGCCCACTCCCCATTTTCCCCATGGGACTTGGGGCATAAGGGAAACCAATTCAAACTGATGCTCCTGCTAGTTGCAGTAGAGTAATAAACCCCTTTGTCTCTAATCCAAGACTCCCATGTCTTCTGCCAGCATCTCTGAAACTGTGGAATATCAGCTTAGCTTGCAAGCAGAATAAAATTTGACTATTCAAACTCCTTGACAGGTCTATAAATAAAAATTAAGAAAACTTGCCTCATAGAATTTCTGTGACTATGAGGCAAGTTATGTTCACAGGCAAGAACTGCTGTGAACATAATTAGTAATAAATGGAAAGTGTTTGGAATAATCCTGTTATATATGTAATCATCTCAAAACCTTATCTATTATTGGTGCTAGTATTCATACCTGTAGAAATAGATCCACTCTGCATCACTCAAAGATACATGACATACACAATAGACACACTAAAACTTCATACCTTTAAGAATGTACCCCTGCTTAAAAGTCTTTGTCACACTAAATTACAGGCAAACTTCAATGAATACTAAGATCAAGATAATTAGTGGAAACTGTACCAAAGTGGAGAGCAAAGGTTACTTCAGAAGGGGTGACCCAAAGCATTTCCTGCTGATTATTCCTACTTAGAAAAATTATGGACCCAGTGTTGCCAAATTACCAGATTTTAAAAGGGAATTCGTAATGTCACAACAGGACTTTTTCAAGGTTAAATATACTTTCATATGTATTTGGAGCCAATGTCTCCAAATAAGTTAAGTCTGGGCCAAATATAGACCATGGTTTCTTTGCTCTATTAAGAAAGATAGGGAGTATCAAAATTATTTTATAACTATACTCTTGAGAAAGGAAGATAGTGTTGGTGCATAGGGGATTAATGGAGGAGAATGATCTTGTTATAAACAAAATAAAACAATAAAAAAATTCCTTATATCTTTATTTTTAATAGAAAAGCAAAAAACATTCCAGTTATAACATTTTTATCTCTGTAACACTTGCCTTTGGTCACCACAAACCTCAAAATCTGAGATTTACGAAGTAATGGCATCATTGGAAGGGATTTAGTCCAATCTAATGTTAAAACCCTGAGCTGTTACAGGATAGTAGCTCATGTGAGTTTCAACATGTCACTGTGTCTTCGTCAAAATTTTAAAAGATACCGTGTCACTCTTGTGCAGTTACTGTGGTACCATGGGGTGCCTCAGCTCACAGAGAGGGCACCAAACTCTGACACTATGCTGTATTCCTGTGTGCAGAGAACATGGCATGACAGGATGAATGTTATGCCTCATCAAGAATTAAATATTTATCTAACATTTCCAAGGCTTTTGGTCTTTACGTTAATTTTGTCCTATTCGTAGGTTAGATCTAGTCCAGTGCTTAGCAAAATGATAATAAATATAGAAGAAAAATTATCCCTGCTGCTGGCTATTTCTGCAAAAGCCACTTAGCTTTTCTTCCTGATTCCATTTTTCTTTATTCTCTCCTGTGCTCCACACAGCAGTGTGTGGAATGCATAAAATCCAAATCAAAGCAAAATCTGTCAGTGTCTCATGACCACTTTTGGACTGAAGTTCAGTGGTAAGTTGCTACCTTGGCATTCTGTGACACACAGGAATTGTCCTTTACTGACCATGCTACCTATACCACCTTTCCTGGCTCTTGATCTATAGAAGGCCTTTCAGTTTCTTGCTATAGCTCCTCTCATATCTGAGCCACATGCTTTACTGTGCAGGAACATTCTTTTCCCTCTCTTGTTAATTCCCAGAAAAAGCAGGAGTCATCTCTTGCTCCATCTATTGTTACTGCTTTTCCCAGCACCACACTGAGAAAAGCACCTGCTGTACTTGTAAGTATAAGACTGTGGAGGCAGTTATAAATGGTTTTCTCCTTGTAGCTCTGTTTTTAATAAGTTGTGATTAATGCTTAGTTCAGTACCTAATGTTAAGTCCAGTAAAAAATCATGTAATCTCCAGGAATGATTATTTTTATTTTGTAAAAAAGTTTGTGAGTATATAGTAGGTGTACATATTTATGTGGTGTATGAGCTATTTTGATACAGGCATGCAATGTGAAATAAATATATCATGGGGAATGGGGAATCCATCCCCTCAAGCATTTATCTTTTGAGTTGTAAACAATCCAATTATACTCTTTATTTTAAACTACACACTTATTATTGACTATAGTCACACTATTGTGCTGTCAAATAGTAGGTTTTATTCTTTCTAATCATTTTTTGGACCATTAACTACCCCCAACTCCCCCTCAACCCTTCTCCCGCCAGGACCATTCCAGCCTCTGGTAACCACCCTTCTACTCTCTTATTTCCATGAGTTCAATTGTTTTGATTTTTAGATCCCACAAATAGGTAAAAATATGCAATGTTTATCTTTCTGTGCATGGCTTATTTCACTTAATATAATGATCTCCAATTTCATTCATGTCATTGCAAATGATGGATCTCATTCCTTTTATGGCTGAGGATCAGCTGAGGTCAGGAGTTTGAGACCAGCCTAACCAACGTGGAGAGATCCCGTCTCTATGAAACCTACAAAATTAGCCTGGCGTGGTGGCTCATGCCTGTAATCCCAGAGGCAGAGGCAGGAGAATCGATTGAAGCTGGGAGGCAGAGGTTGCGGTGAGCCGGGAATGCACCATTGCACTCCAGCCTGGGCAACAAAAGCAAAACTCCGTCAAAAAAAAAAAAAAAAAAAAAAAAAAAAAAAAAAAAAAAAAAAAAAAAAGAAAATCGACTTTTCTCTTCCCTCACCCGCCCCACCTCCCGCTGTCATCTCTCTGCTGCAGTCTCCGTTCCCCTCAACTTTTTATGTCCTGGCCACTGCCTAGAAACAGGATGATCTTTACTACATCCCAGATTCCAGCAATTTAATCGTGTTTAAGTAAAGTATGCCCCTATTCAAAGTGGATTTGATAAGGCTTATCAAAATACAAATAGTACAAATGATCATAACAATAATGGTGAGAAAAAGCAACAGCCAGTGAAGATATACTTGGACAAAAAAAAAAAAAAAAGATGGAAAGAAGAAACAATATGACACTGGGGAAAATGTTAATAGGTTGCTCTTGGCATGTTCGAATAATCTGTGCACTGATTGTCATGAAACATACAACCTCAATTTTCCAGCAGCCAAAGTAAATAAATAAATAAATATAGAATTTCACCTGGGGATGGGGGAGCTTGCCAAATTGTTTTAGTGCATTAGCCTATGAGGTCCAGGTTTACCTCTTTTTGCCTAATTCACCGTAATCTTTTGCGAAGCAAATGCTATTTAAAAGATACAGGGACTTTCTTGAAAGGTCAAATAGAAGAGAATGTGTTAGATAATTAAACTGTTGTGGCTGGTGATTGATTGGACATCTCTGGCTTACACACCTTAAAGAGTATGGTACTATCAAGACCAAGGAAATGTTTAAATTACTACAGAGTTTTTGCTTCTCTATGACTTTCAGTTTTAATGTCCTATTCAGTAAGTGTGGAGAAATAATTAAAGGCCATGGCTCTTTTTTGACAAACTATAAAGATGGTATTTTTATCTTAAATTTCAGATGAAAAATGTCTTGCTTTTATTTTTATTGAATTTGCAAGTTAATCTCAAATAGCTCAAAATAGAGCTAAAAGGAAAACTTTAATTATAGCTTAAGAATTTGAAGGCAAATTTTCCTAACATGGCTAACCAGTTCATCATTTGGAAGTTGTACATTCATCATGTCATTAAATTCCAGCTAGCCGCAGCATTATCAAATATCAAGTGTAAGTTAATTTGAGATGTGAAAATCAATTTTGTTTTCCAAAATTGAGGGTTATTCTAAAGGATAGTATTGCAAAATATAAAATTAATATATTTTCTAGTGAAGGAAAATCTTTGCAGACTAATGAAAGAGATGTGCACTTTGTTTATTCCTTCATACCTGTAGCATAAAGATAACTGGTTGTTGTCTTTAGCAGTTACATAACCAAACAAAAGAAAAATAGGACCCCAAATCTTTAGGCCACCTACATGGCACATTGAATATTAGAACCACCTGGTTGAAAAGTATGAAAAATTATCACTTTAGAAGCATTCTAGTATGTGATATAATTTTGAAAAATGAAATTTGAACTATTATCAAGACATTTTATTTGCATTTTACTTTGTTTGCATAAATGAAAACACCAAACATATACGATGCTTTAATTAAATTTTGAGATGACATAGAGGAAGGAAATATGTAGTCAATGCAAATTGAAATGACAATTTTAAAGGGTAGTAGAAAACCTAGTCACCAAAGGGGATTTAGAGGGCTAAATTTTAATTTGGAATATCGATCAGTACTAATTAAAAGGCAAAATGAACTATTCAATGCTTTTTTCTAGTTCAAAAACAACTTGGTTACTTATTTGACCCAGGTGAATTTTATATACTTTCATAAATAAGGTTATCATCTCTCAAATTTGTTAGAAATATGCTTTTAGAATGCTATTAATTTTAATCATTTTTTCCAGCTTTCAATTATATGGATTATCATTTATAAATGTTAATGAGTATCTTCTCAATTCATCAATGTATTTGATATAAAATGTTCTTTCTTGTCCCCAAATATTCTCTTTTTATATGAGAAAATAAAATTATTATAACAATGCAGGGTATTTGGCGCTATGGCTCTCACTGAAAATAAACACATAATGGTATTTATTGCATACTGAAGACTAAAGAGATTGAACCTTAATAGTTTAATAAATCCAGACTTGATGTTATATTATGTGTGTATAGGGAAATATATACATATACATATATGTATATATACATAAATATATATAATATGTATACATATATATATATATATATATCCTTTCCAGTATTTGAGCAATCAGAAGTAAAATGGTATATACATAACTGCAATGATGACATTACCTATGTACATGAATTGTAGAAAATATTCGTTTCTCTGGAACTCAATTCTCAAATATTTTAGAATTTTAAATGAAGAAAGTCTGTTAGAATGGTTTTGGCAAATTTATTTCATTCATTACTATTTTTTTTTAAGAAGGTCACTTATTTTTAGATTGCAAGCACCCTCTACTTCAGACAGGATACTTTTAAATGAGTTAATGAAATATTATTTTGTTAAAACTTAAAATAGTTATATGACATATTTTGTAGGTTTTACTATAATTTGCCATTTTTATCATATGAACTAGTTGACACTGCAACTATCTAATGATGTAAAGTGATCTTTCTTAAAACATAAGGCTTCTTCCTCCCCCATGGACTGTTAAAAACTGTTTTTTTCATAGTCACATAAGGATTTTGAAACTGGTTTCTAATGAATTTCATGTGTATGTTCTTGAAGTTTAAAAAATTACTTTTTTACTGACAAATAAAATAATATGTATTCAAATTTATTTAAAATTCCATATGTACAACATGATGTTTTGAATTACATATACCTTGTGAAATGGCTATATCTATCTAATAACAAATGCATTATGTCATATCATTATTTTTGGGGTAACAACACAATTTCCAAAAGTTTGTATTTAGGTAATACCCTAAATGATGCCTTTGTTACTTGTTGATTATCTTGGTGAAATTTTTTCTTCCTTTTAGGACTACCTGGAAAGACCCTCAACTCTGCTTTACTTAACCTTCTAATTCTTTAGTTTAAATTACTGTAAATAGTAATGATGGCATAATATTTCATATTGATAATACTATAAATTACAAAGATAGTTATTTGAAATTACAAATGTAATATTGCATATTGGAAAAACACATAGGGAATTACAATCCTGCACAGGTCAAATAATATTCCTCTAAATAAATTGAGTAATAACAAAAACAAACTTGATCTGATAGACATACATATAAATCTGCTCTTTAAATAAAACATCTAACTATTTTGTTCTCAGGTAAGGGTAAACTTATTATTATTTTTTTAAATCAATCGTCTGTTGAGTAGCAAAGAAAGAAAGAATGAGTAAAAGAGAATGTAAGAGCTACACACACTATTTTCTCTGACACAAGTTTATTAATTCTATAATGATAATAGAAGAAAATATTTTAATGGCAATATATTCAATATTTAGGAACAACCTCATGAGAGAAATATAAAAAACAAATCTTCAATTAAAAATACCTAGAAAGCAGCAAACCTAACAAATCTATAAACTCTGTTTAAAACCTTATTTATAAGAAAATTTAAGCATTAAATATCTTCAATGGTGTAAATAGGTATTGAGGGAAAAAACAAATATTAAGAAAAATAATCAAAACTTTAAACCTAAATAGGAAAAAATAAAGATTAAATTAGAAATCAACAAATTGTAAAGCAGACTTTAGAATTTATAAAGTCAGTAAAATAATCAATACCTTTAGAATCACTAGTTAATCCAATTAAAAAAAGAAAAAAATTATTAATATGCATAACTAATCAAGGAAATTAATTGCCAATGAAGAAGAAATCAAAAGAATAGAAAGGAAATGCATTTTATATCTCTAGGCATAGGTATTTAAAAACCTATATGAAATAAATACACTTCTCTGAAAATATAAATTATAAAACGGTATTTATTAGAAAATGCAAAAATTACAGATAATGTGATAAATTTGCCATTTATCATATATCTACTCCTGGTATCAAAATATAAAGAAACTGATCCATTTTAAAACTGATTCCAGGCACGAAAAAAGAAACAAAGCTTCCCATTACTTTTTATAGTGTCACCACATGAATAGCAAAGTCTTATAAAGGCAGCACAGAGAAAGAAAATTGCAGATCAATTTTACTGAAATATTAATCAGTTTTACTGCAATATTAATGCAAAAATCCTAAATGAAATACTGGCAAGTATTATAGAGTCATGTATTAAAATAATCACTAATCTTTACAAATTACATCATTAGTAATAATTCAAATTTGGTTTAACATTAAGAAATCCATCTATATAGCTAACACTTTTAATCAGTTCTTTGACCTGTTAGTGTGTGCATCTTAATACATATAAAGTAGATATTTGAAAATTGGCAAACTCCATTCAAGACAAAAAACAAAATCTGCCTAAGAATATATATATGAAAGGCCAATGCCTCAATTAGTGGCAGCACCCTTGCAGTCTATCTATTAAAATTGGTGGAATTCAGGCAATAAGAAGAAAAAGAAGAAGTAGGGAAAGAAAGATGGGGAAGAGAAGAAGAAAGAGTCAAAGAAAGGAAGAAACAAAGGAGGAGTAATAGGAAAAGGATCCTAAATTGTAGAACTTCTTGAACAATTGGGGCAGCTAATGCCAATTATATTGTACAAGAGGTGAATGTGTCATCCTTTCTTGTTGGTATAATTAGAGATAAGACCGTCTAAGAGAAATGTGTAAAAAAAGAAAAATGCTAGAAATAGGTACAGATTCAGTAAGGTGGAAATGTACAAATACAAATTCAAAATTTAATAGCTTAAAAACCATAGTGGGAATATAAGTGATTTAATTGTAAGGAAAAAAAAAGAAAAAAAGAAACCGTAGAGAGAAATAGCAATGTAGTATAAACTTTCGAGGAATTCAAGTATACAATTAAGTAAATAAGAAGATACATTTAAGTGTTGGTTACTATTAAATAAGAAGATTCATTCTAGTGTTGAAAATTTTATGTTATAAAATATCATCATATAGAAAAAAACTCACATGAAAATATTTATTATCCTTAGTTTGTGACTCTGTAAAGGACAGAGCAATCAGCATTTTATTAAATACATATGATTTCCACATAACTGTAACTCATACTAAAATATTTTTTCTATTTTAAAGTAATTGGTATACCTCAATATAAAACATCTTCTCTTTTAAATGTTTATGTATGTATAATAAGTTGAGTATTACTTATTTTAGTAAATCAGTACAATTAAATGCATATTATAATAGAATAACCTATATGAAAATATCCTGGTCTCATCCTGTCAATATGCTTTGTTCAGTTCTAATTCATGCTCGTGTTGCTTTACCCACTTGTTGCCATGGTCACACACAATAAATTACAATATTATAGAAAGTTAATTATTTTATTGTCAAAATGAAAGTCATTTACAAGCATCTTGAAATTTTCCTAACATGTAATTAACTCATGTCAGTCTATTGATACACTATATTTTTTGAGTCAATTCTAATACTTTAATGGTAAAGTACATAAATGGAAATTTATGTATATTAGGGTGAAAGAAGTAAACAGAGGGAAATAGTAACATATGAAATATGTCATACAGCTACTGCTTGGGAATGTATGCAAATGCCTATCTATATATACTTTTTTATATTTAATTACTAATAACTAATAAGCATCTTGCATATGATAAACTGTTAGCATTATTATGTATACCAATCCATCTTTTAAAAGTTTTCTAGATAAGAGAATAAGAGAAAATTGTGGTACCTATTTTCTCATTTTGCTGAAATTATTTTGAGTTAGAGGTTAAAGACAGGTAAGGAAAAAATTATGATGAAATAGGGAGAAAATATAATTGAATGATAGTTCTGAGCTCCCAGTTGTTAAACTTCCACCTCTTTTTTCCTTTAGGCATGAAAGCTAGCACAAATTTTGTTAACCACAAGCCAACACATTATCCTTCTCAGCAGAAGTTTCAAAGGTGCAGGGAGGTGGAAAACTTAAGTGGACCCTTTCTTTGCCTCTGAAAGTAATTTCTAAAATCTTAACCTTCTGAATTCAGTCTCTGGCATTTTATGATAAGGTTAACACTTAGGGAAATCATGTTTTATTCATATTTAATAACAATTAATATGTCTTTGCTATATAATCAAGATAAAATAGTCCAGTTTCCCAAAGTGTTATTTTTTATAATAAGGAAAACAGAAATTACTAAAGATTCAATTAGGGGGCTAACACAACTTTAAATTTAACAAAAGAATTAAAACTTTCACTGATTTTCTTTTATAAATCTGAACTTTGAGAATATTTAGAGAGAAAAACAAAATTTTACTTGTTTCAAAAGAAGAAAATCAATCCAAGAGAAAAATACAGTAATTATTTTCTAACTGCCATTTATCAAACATTTGTGCTGATTGCTTTAAGCTGTCCTCCAGGCCCATTTCTGTGCCATCTGTGCCATTTCTATGCCATCAAGCTAGTAGGGGTTCATACTACTATGGACAAGCTGGAATATATACATATATATATATATATATATATATATATATATGGGACAATATGTCACAATAACATAAGTATGGGACAATCTAAAAAATATATCCATTTGAGTTCTCAAGAGTTCTATGATTTGGTCAAATAGATGCTATTCCTATACTTCTAGACATGTTTTGCTAATTATTTATGCAATGGCTCAAAATTGTTGTTTGATTTCTGAAGGAAAGTTGTAAAACATTTTTATTTAGTCATAAAGTATTTAGCAAGTACTCTTGGAAGAGAAGTATTTCTTGGCTGCCCATGGTGGCACATGCCTGTAATCCAGCATTTTGGGAGGCCAAGCCCAGGATTGGAGACCAGACAGTGAAACCTGAGGAAACGAGTCTCTACAACAAAATACAAAAATTAGCTGAGCATGGTGATGTGCATTTGTAGTTTCGGCTACTCGGGAGGCTGAGGTAGGAGAGTCGCTTAAATCCAGAAGCAGAGGTTGCAGTGAGCCAAGATTGCACCACTGGACTCCAGCCTGGGTGACAATGGGAGACATCGTCTCCAAAAAAAAAAAAAAAAAAAAAGATTTCCTCTGTGTGTTAAATTACAATTGGCTTATATTGGCTTAGGAAAAATTACGTTATGTGTACTCTTTAAAACTACTTTTTTCTTTTGAAACACAGTCTCACTCTGTCACCGCGCAGGTCACACAGACTAAAGTTCACCTCCCATGTTCAAGCAATTCTTGTGTCTCAGCTTCCAAAGTAGCTGGGACTACAGACATGTACCACATGCCTAGCTCACTTTTGTATTTTTAGTAGAGATGGGTTTTCACCATATTGGCCAGGCTGGTCTCGAACTCCTGACCTCAAGTGATTTGCCTGTCTTGGCCTCCCAAAGTGCTGGGATTACAGCACTTTGTAATGGTCACCATGCCTGGCCAAAACTACTTTTTTTCAATACATCACTTCAATTCCCCTTTGAAAACTTTTAATCCTATTTAATTATGTTGCTTCTCAGAGCAATATACTTCCTTCTGTTCTATATCAGTGATGTACCTTAGCTTAAGATAGAAATTCATCAGTGTAGGCATGGCTAAGTAGTCACTAATAATAATTTTTAATAGATTAATCACTTCCTATGTCTACAAAAAATCTGTGGAAAATATATTTATTGGGTCAACGAAGATCCCATTTAGCCTAAGATGTAGTTTTAAATAAATGATGTGCTACTCACTGTAAAAATTTCTCACTTAAAAAATCTTGGATTATTCTCTCTGTAAGCATATTGTCCACTGTAAAAATTTCTCACTTAAAAATATTGGATTATTCTCTCTGTAAGAATATTGTCCTCCAGGTTCATCCACGTTGCAGCAAAAGGCAAGATCCTATTCTTTTTGAGGAGTAAATAGTATTTCATTGCATATGGGTGCCACAGAATAATCTCACTTCTATGTGGAGTCTTAAAAATACTCATCTAAAGAATTAGACAACAAAATAGCAGTTACCAGTGGCAGGGGATAGGTAAAGAAATGGAAAGATGTAAGTCAAAAGTTAAAAGTAGCAGATGTATAGGATGAACAAGTCTAGAAACAAAATGCACAACATAAGAATATAGGCAATATAACTGTACTGTGTATGGGATTCATGCTAAATAAGTAGATTTTAGCTGCTCTTGCCACACACTCAAGAAATGGTGACTGTGAAATAATGAATGTGTTCATTTGCTTCACAGTACCATCTATATGCATTTTTACTATCTATATGCTTCTTGTAATATCAAGTTGTATACCTTAATTATGGAAAATATGGTTGATTTTTTAAATATATTGGATTAGTTTGAGAGAATGCACCTTTACAAACGCACATAATTGTCATTTTAGCTTTTTGATTATAAATACACATACACACAAGCATGCACTTAGAGAATATCCTCATTTTCTGAACTACAAATGGTTCTTTAGTAAATGTAACCTAGGTGATTCAATAATATGATTTTAAATGACTATAAGCCTCAGTTATTCCTTGTTCTAATTTAATTCAGTTTTCATGTTTCCCACCATTAGCCTATTTCATAGGTTAATAGTGTATTTTTTTCTCTCTCTCTCTTCTTCTCTTTTAAACATTTTGTAATGACTCAAACTTTAGAGGACTTCTTGACAATGAATCAATGTCTGAAAAACTTGACAATTAGATAGTATGAGCATTGACACAAAAGCTTAAACTTGTTTGTAATATTCAAATATTTTGTCTATCACTATAACCTTGCATTTGTCAAAAACGTAAATGATTACCTATTTCTGCATTTTGAGTAAAAACTGATACCTTTACAAATATGCCTAATAGTCATTTTAGCTTTTTATTATAAATGCATGCACACACATGCACTTAGGGAATGTTCTCATTTTCTGAACTACAGATGGTTATTTAGCAAAGGTAACCTAGGTGATTCAATAATAATATGATTAAAAATAACTCCAGGCCTCAGTTATTCCTTGCCCTCATTTAATTCACTTCCATGTCATGTGGCTTACTTTTCACAAAAAATACGCATAAAACTTGGCAGAATCAAACATAATATGAACGTTTTATTGTTACGTTGTTAGTGACATTGAAATATCCATATATAAGTGTTTTTTTCAGTTACCTGCACAACTGAGTCTTCACTTCAAAGAGGTAAAATATATAACAAAAACAAGAAAATTATTCCTCTGGTTGAGAGCTTCAGAGTTCTGGCTTTTTACACTTCATTTTATCCAGTGCCACTTTCCCAGTTTGTGTGCTATGGCAAATAGTAATAAAAGGGGGAAAAATGAATATCAAAAATGCAACATGCTATACACATTGAAAAAAATGTTAGCAGATATTGAGAAAAAATTTTTTTTCAAATGCCAACATGTATAAACAAATTTAACACAACTAAGTTTGTACACACTGCCCTGTAAGTTATGTCACTCATCCTGTGGTCTGTTCTCTTAACAGATTCCAGCATAGAAAAATCCAAAATTAAAAAATGGAGGTCTCCAGAATGAGGTTTTTTTTTTTTTTTTTTTTTTTTTAACTTTTAATAGCATCACTTTTTTTTTTTTTTTTTCTAAAGTTCTGGGGCACATGTGCAGAACATGCAAGTTTGTTACATAGGCATACGTGTGCTACGGTGGTTTGCTACACCCATCCCCCTGTCATCTATGTCAGATATTTCTCCTAATGCAATCTCTCCCCAATCTCCCCATCCCCTGCTGTCCCTCCCCTCACCCCTCCCCACTCCCGACAGGCCCCTGTGTATGATGCTTCCCTCCCTGTGCCCATGTGTCCTCATTGTGGAAGACAGTGTGGCAATTCCTCAAGGATTTAGAAATAGAAATACCATTTGACCCAACAGAAATCCTATTACAGGGTATATACCCAAAGTATTGTAAATCATTCTACTATAAAGACACATGCATATGTATGTTTATTGCGCCACTGTTTACAATAGCAAAGATTTTGCCTTACCCTTAAAAAGAATGCAATACCTGTCTTCCATGGCTGTAGTTTTTCTGAATGTCTGTCTCTCATTGTAGATGATGCTGTTAATCTGGAAACAGCTTCTTTTTAGACTACCAGCTCTCTCTTAACTTCAGCCCTAATCTTCACTTTATCACTTTGACATGGAACAGTATTCAGAAAAATTATGAAGAATTCAAGGTTTGATTTAGCTCTTTCTTTTTATTTCCCTCTAACTCTTTAATTACTGTGAAGTAAATGTATTAAGCACTCTCCACATTCTGTCCATGCTCCCATTTCAACAAAATTCACCCTGACTTTCCTCATTCACCCAGAGTTCTACTTCCAGCTTGCCAAAGAAATATTTACAGTTTGATAAACTGAATCACATTAATATGTAAATGTGACAGTGTTCACCTTAAGATCTTCCTTTCCCCAAATAGCTGCAGTGAGATGTAGCCATTGGGAAGCAATGCCTCCTTTCCATTGTCTATTTGACCCCACCATAGTAGGCTGACCCCTTTAACAGGTATAAGCCGTATTACACAAGTTCTGACCTACTTTTCATTGACAAGGGACAGATCAGTTCTCCAATTTTATCATTTCAATGTATGCATATTCATGTTCTGAAATTTATAATTATTTACTTGTTCTTGTCAGAGCATAAGTAAGCGAGAATCTCTATTGAATCTCTATTGCTGAGTAATACATTGGAATGTTCAAAGTGAGCAGTAATTGAAATGAAAGACAATTGTATTCCTACCAAGAGATACTTTATGGAGATTAACATATCACATCTTCAGGTACAAACTGAAATTATCTCAGGCCTGAAGTCTGCATAAATTAATACATTATTGATAATTTGGAACAAGTATATATGTATTGTTTTGCCATTAATACATTGTATCCACAATCGTGCATGTTCTGTAAATGATAAATCTATAAAATTTGGCTTTATTAGTACCAGCAAAACTTTCATCACATTTGAAGCTTTTGAAGATATTTCTGCTACCAAACTTATTTAAGATTATTTGCATGGTCTTGAAATATTGACTTATCTATGTTGAAATCAGAATAAAAGGAAAGGATGCTCTATTAGTGTCAGTTTTCTTAATAGTAGTCTAGATTATTAGCTCCCACTTGGATCTTAAACATGCATCTTTACATTATTATTTTTTTTTCTTGAGATAGAGTTAACTCTGTCACCCTGGAGGGCAGTGGTGCAATCTTGGCTCACTGCACAATCCCAGGCTCAAATGATTCTCATGCCTCCTCCGCCTGAGTATCTGGGATTGCAGGCATGCACCACTACCCAGTTTCTTCTTTCTTTCTTTCTTTCTTTTTTTTTTTTTTTTGAGACAGAGTCTCTCTCTGCCACCCAGGCTAGAGTGCAGTAACATGATCTTGGCTCACTGCAACCTTCGCCTTCTAAGTTCAAGCGATTCTCCTGCCTCAGCCTCCTGAGGCCACCATACCCAGGTAATATTTTGCAGTTTTAGTAGAGCTGAAGTTTCACCATGTTGGTCAGGCTGGTCTCAAACTCCTGACCTCAGGTGATCTGCCCACCTCAGCCTCCCAAAATGCTGGGAGCCACTGTGCCCAGCCCATTATTTGGCAAAATAGTGTTTTGAAAATAATCTTTTGTTATAAGGCTCTGAACCAAGTAAATACCTTCTAAGGACATTTTTTTTTTTAAATTCCAAGCTTGTAGTCACCTAAAGTTTAAACTATTCTTATTTTTAAACATTTTTATACAAATGATAATACCATGTCTTTCATTCACATCTTCATCTGACAAACACTTATTCATTGGTGGAGGCAGACCTTGGGATAAGGGTAGTGTATAGTGAGATAATCTGCTTTTTACAAGAAGGTAGGTAGATATTAGATTTTAAATTCACAAAGTAATTTATTATCTAAATTAACAAATAAAATGTAACAAGTATGATTTTTATTGCACAATTATTTTATGAAAAGTATTTGTTTATTCCTCTGAAGTTTATATTTTCTCAATTTTGTAACCACCTGGAACTAAACATCAGTAGTACAGAAATAAATATTTACTCGTTCCTGAGGAATTTAAAGGCTAATACTAGAAGGGAGAGTTAATCTAAACAGACAAAAGCAATATAATATGACTTGAAAAAGTCTTGAAAATGTTTTATAGCAGTCCAAAGAGAAGAACTGGCTCTCTTTGAATAATATATTTAAGCTTATTATTCATATGCTTACATGAAAATAAACATAATATTAATAGTGACAAATAATTACAGCTGTATTAATTTACTATTTATTATGTGCTAGCGAATGTGCTGTTTTAAGTCAGAGGGATGCTCTTCATTATGTGGAGTTAGAAACAGTTTTCAAGAAGTTAGTAATATGTTCAAGGTCTCATTCAAATTCAGGTGTTTTGTTACATTCCACTGCCACTGTGTTTGAATTTAAAACATGGAAAGATGGTACTAGGGGAGAACTCTGTTGTGGAAAGAATATCACTGTGAGATTCAGTAAACCCAAAATTTTAGCCCTAACTATGCCATTTTTTTGCCATATAATTTAAATCACAATTTTCACTGAGCTTAATAAATTAGACATATCTACATCCTGTATCATGTTTTTTTCAGTAGCATTGCTACATGAAACCATGTTTCGGCAAGAAAGCCCTATAGAAATTAAAGTATTTTACAACTCCAGCTAATATCACTCTCCAACAGATATCATTTGTTTGCAATTTATTGGATATGCTATGTTTTGTTAAATGCTACTCTGGGGTATGTCTTTCTCTACCTTGCCATTGTATGCCTATTCATCCTTCAAAACCTCATGAACCCTTAATGTCCTCTGAAATACCTCTTTCATTCTCATCTTGTATGTGCTCATTGTACTCAATATGAGAGAGTCATAGCACATAACCACTACTTGGTGTGGGATTGCTCTCTATCTACCAGATCTGCTGCTAGACTGTGAGATGATTATTTATCTCCAGTTCCTGGAAAATAGTCAACACTTCATGAATTGGTGTTGATATAAAAATTGAGATTTCAAACTAAAAAATATTGGTTCAAATATATGCATTCTATGGTTAACTTGGTTAGGCAAGAACCTTGTATTATCGCTTATAAACAGTGAGAATACCTTTCAAGAGGAGAAAATGGCTTTGATAGATTCTTTTCAAAAGCATATTAGATTTATAATACCCAAGGAAAAAAAAGACGATTGAGAAGGAAGAATAAAATTCTTTTTGCTTTGAATAAAGATTGAATTAATAATTCTAGTAACAGGATTAATCATCATTCATTTTTAAGTGTGCTATTTGAAATTTTTTTCAACTCAATTGTTTAATATGGATTCATTACCTCATTCCCCCAAATTCCACATTTCACTGTTGCTTCCAAAGCATTGATTTATGCTCTTAGATTTTCTTGTATAACTCAGTATATATCTCTTTCTTTTCAAATTTAAGGCATATTTGTTATCAACATTGCATGCCATACATCAGAAGGCAAAAGTATTTTCCCATTATGTAATGTTATTTATAAACCAAAGTGGGGAAAATCTTCACAGCCACAGAGTACTGAGGAAATAATACTTTTTAAAATTCATTCTTTCTGTATATTTTATTATAAATCATTTTAGGACACACCTTTTCAATGCACAGATCCCCTTAATTCGATCAGCATTGTTGTAGAAACCATGCTTCTCTTTTTGACTGTTGCCACCAGCAGCAAAACATCCATTTCCTCATAACTGATTTTCAAGTTTATTTAAAATGTTCTATGAGGCATAGCCTATTGAAATGACTCATCATGTTTATGGGAATACTGGAGGATAAAAGTTATTTTTGAATTATTTTATTATATTAAATGTATAATATAAACATAATGTTTGAAAAATAATTAAAAATAATTTTTACTATATGGTTTCAATACTTTTTCAATTTTAAAAGTATTGCTGTTTATAACAATATGAGTAGTTAATTACAATAACACCAACGTAAGAGCCTCCATGAACTAAATATTGGACTACACTTTAGAAATATACAAATAAATGAAAACTTACCCATGTTATCGGGAACATCCCAAAGCCGCTCAGTAAATGTCTACATTGTCATATTATTTCACAGAAGTTCAAAAGATCTAGGATACAGATGCTCCCTGCTAACTTATTTAAGCAAATTCTAATTTCACTATTCTGTGGGCAGGGAACTTGCAATCCCTATTTCAAAGTTAACATCTAGATGCCAAATTATAATCCAGTGATCTTCTTTCCTAGAGATAATATGTAACTCCAATAGTTGAATTCCATATCATTAATTTCATATAAAGGTGGGTATTTTGTATTTTGTTTTCAGCAGCAAAATAAGATTTTATGATTGACTTAAATAAATGCATGTGTAGAAGCAACTGACAAAATTGCTTGTGGAGAATAAATTCAGGGTGATGTTATTTGAGGTTACATAATTCCTTAGTGTAATATTATATACTTTCATATGAAGGTAAATTCATTTACACACTTAACAAATCTTTGGATTTCCAGTATAATGAAAACATAAAAATGGGTAAGGGGTTATTATTTATTTTCAATATTTCCACTCTAATAAATAAAAATGGCTAACAGTTGCTATAACATAGCATTTTAACATTCCAAGAACCACAAAAAGTATTTGCAAAATGAATAGTTCATATGAGTTTCAAAAATGTTTTTTCAAAAATGTTTCTGCAAAATATATTTTCTTCTTTTTTTGACATTCCTCTCTTTTAGAGAAAATCTCTTTGAAGCAAGAGTAGTCCAGTTTACAACCTGCATATTTCCTTTCTTTCTATCCTTTTTGTGACCTAAATTACCCCCTGGTGCTTTCAAGCCTGTTAAACAGCTAGAAAACAACTACTTTAAAGGAAAGGCCATCGGGTTTGAGGCCTGACATGGCTGGATTATGATCTTCACTTTTATTTTCTAGAGAAGTGAGCAAATTACGTAACTTTCTTAATCCTCAGTATTCACATCTGTAAAATGAGGTTATAATACCTGGTTAACCCTGGATTAAATTGTGTAGTGCACTTATAGTACCTATTAAAATGTCCCAGTACATTAATGGCTACGCTTTTATAGCATGATTCAAGTGGGACATTAAAAAGGTATTAATAATTATAATGACAATTGGACTAGATATGGATGGATAGGGATACAATGAATTGGAAGTGCCACGGTGAAAAGCATGAGAAAAGAGCCAGAAAGTGAAATCTCCCTGCTCTAGGTTGATTGGAAAGGAAACACTTTGCTGCAAGTAGAGGGAAATAAGCTGGGAGAGCATTGTTTGGAACCTTCTTGTGAGGAGCCTTAAATGCCAGGCTGAGAAGTGACTCTTACCTTCCTGGTCAATTGAAAGCCATCGGACATTTTCAGGTGCTGGAGTGACATGATCATAATTGTACTTTAAGATTAAAAAAAGAGAATGGAGAGAGGCTGGAGGCAGTTTGGAAGATGATTACTCAAGTCAAAGTTAATGAGAATCTGTCTTACACTGGGGCATATCAGAGAGGAAGAGGAAGTTGATAATATAGGAATGATTTGAAGGATTTAATAGATCATTATTTGTGGGGAATAAAATAAAAGGAATTGTTTTGGGGAAAATGTGAGAAGTAGGAGAGAGTTTAGATTAGAAAATAATAGGAGTTGGGACAAAATACTTAAACAGTGATTTATATTTTTTATGAGTATTTTCATTTCTTTTCCTGGGTCTAGGATAATAATATTGAGGAAATATCTTTGTCTCAGTGTATTGGAGTGCCTAAAAGCTAAGAAGATAAGTGACTTGCTCACCATCCCTCAGCTGATAACAGGACTTTAAATTTCTGGCTCCTATATTGCAACTGTATTCACTCTTCTAACTTGGATATTTACATGTCAGGAAACATCTCATGGGGATATACTCAGCCTTCTTCTGATATTTAAGACTGGTATTTGAACTTTGAAGAGGTAAATTGTTATATGAGTCATCAAAATTGTTGTATGGGTCATCAAGATGGAATCCGCAGTCAGGGATAAAATTGTCAAAGGGATGAGTACTAAAAAAGAAGCAGTTTGGTGTGGAGCCCTTGAGGAATAGGTGCTTTCAGAAAGCAAGCAGAGGAGAAACAAACACAGTTTAATCTGGATGATTAAAAGTGATTTCAGGTAAGGCAGAAATTTGTAGGTTAAAGAAGGGATATCTTTAAAAAAAGGAAAGTAGTATAGAGAAGTTTAATAAATGAAGGTTGAAAAAAACTACTTGATTTGACTAGAAAATTCCTGAAGACCTTTAAGAGAATATTATTATTATACTGGTAGGATATAAAAGCATAATTAATGGCATGTTGCAGTTGGTTGAAATCTAGAGACATAGAATACCTACCCCATGAGTTATAGTAATTATTATTTGTGTTCAAGCTGCAATTTAAATGCAATAGAGAAAATTTGTATGATTATATATATATATATATAGTGTAATTTTATATTTATATTATATATTATCTTTATATTATAAAGAAATAATGTCACTGTTGAAATTGTGGAAACACAAAAATAACAAATTTCATTTTTTTTTCTTTTTCCCAAATCAACACTTGAGGCCCTTAAGGACATTTATAGACCAGTAATTCAGCGTGAACTCTATTTCATAGTGTAATATTTATGATTTACCATACTTTTCTGACAAATAATTTCATATTTACTGTTCCTTAGGATATTTGTACATATCACAGAATGTGGTAATTAAATATGAATGTTAAATTATTTACTGATTTTCAGAATTGCCCATACAGGTAAGCAAGAATTCAGTGACTGAGCTCTTGCTTTGTAATCTCAGAAACTCAATTTTATTACATTGTCTGCAGTTGTTAAAATTGATTATATGAGGTAAACGCTATAAGGGTTGAGACCATGTTTTTTTCAACTATGAATCTAGCACTTGGTCTTATACAATAGCGAGTATTCATAAATGAATTGATAAAGAAAGGCATAAATGCACACTAACTTGTAATATACAAGGTATTTATTTATTTATTTATTTATTTATTTTTGAGACGGAGTTTCGCTCTTGTTACCCAGGCTGGAGTGCAATGGCGCGATCTCGGCTCACGCAGCCTCCGCCTCCCGGGTTCAGGCAATTCTCCTGCCTCAGTCTCCTGAGTAGCTGGGATTACAGGGACGCACCACCATACCCAGCTAATTTTTTGTATTTTTAGTAGAGACGGGGTTTCACCACGTTGACCAGGATGGTCTCGATCTCTTGACCTCGTGATCCACCCACCTCGGCCTCCCAAAGTGCTGGGATTACAGGCGTGAGCCACCGCGCCCGGCCAATAATTTATTTTTAAAACTACTGTTTATAAATTGCAAATGCCAGTCACCCTTCCAGCAAGTTATTGAATAATAGTAATTTATTTAAAGCATTTTCTTCTGTGTTAATCTGCTTAGGAATTCTAATTAAATTTAGAAAGGAAGCAAGGATAGTTTAGGTAGATTTGGATGTCCTTTGACTTAATAATTTATAAATTATTTCTTAGGGTGGGCTCCCTTTACATTATTGGTATCTGTATCATTGTAAAGATAGATAAACAGACTTAGGAAGGTTCAATAACATGGAGTAAATTACATAAGTAATATGCAATGTAGATTTAGATTCCCCAGTTCATGCTTCCCATGATATATCCATGCACTTGCCAAAATGCCCTGGAGGGATTTAATTACAGATAACAAATGACCCAGATGAAAATTGAAAACCAGAGTTGTTTCTTGATGTCAACTAAATGAGAACCCCAAAACAAGTTACATCATTACTTAAAATTAAAACTTCAAATTGCAAATATTAAAATAAGAAATATGTAAGCCTGAATGTGATTATCTGGCTTTTCAATAAAGCAAGATTATGTATTTTCCCTGTTCGTAATTTTTGTGCTCATTTTTATGGCGTTTTAAAATTTCAACTGGTAGTTTCAACCAGAAGTTTTAAACCTTGTTTATATACTAACATACTGTCCTGATCCTTTTCAATTAAAATTAAAGATGAACAAATTGGATGAATAATGTCCAATAATAAAACCATATATGTTGATTTTTGTCTTTACAGAGTAAAATTTTAGTCATTCACTTAATGATCCTGATACAGGTACCTTCCAAAAGAATAGCTCATAGATATTTTATTTTGGAATGAAGGGCAATTATATTGCTTGGGAATTACACGAAGAAACTAGTGCTTGGGATTTCGAATTTTTTAAAATAATGTCTTCTATCAGTGAGATAGTCAGCAAAGGAAGAGTTAGAGAATTTGTGTAAATGTCCTCTAGGGAATATTGAATAAAAATTATAAGAAAAACAACTTGAAAAGATATCCATAATTGAAACCCTGAAAATAAATAATTACCCTAAATTGTAACAGAGAACTAATTGGGGGCAATTGATTAAATGAGAAAGGAAGAAAATTGTAATGATGGTTGAAACCTGAGTGGGGAGGATGTAGGCTGATTAAGAGTAAATTAATTGAAACAATATTAACTAAGTATTTTTTTCTCTATATGTCAATAGATAATGATTTTTTCCATTACTTTTTTTACTCAATTTGTAATTTAGGATTGGACACTGATTCAATATGCCAATTAAATGTGCAACATATAGAATCTATCACTTTATGGTTTAAATACACTATACTATACAAAGAAAGCTCAAATTCCTTTCATCCAATTTGAGATATAAAAGGTTTTGTTTTTATGAATGAAATTTCTGGTAATTTGTATGCCAGTTATTAAAGAGGTCCATAAAGTTTAAAAACAGCTGGTGTTTCAAAGGACATCTGCCTAATGGCTACAATAGACATTGAGCATTTAGTAAACAATTCTATAAAATATAAACTAGGCTTTTAAAGGATAAAAGGTTTCTTCTTTGTCTTATCAACTTCTGTAATAAAATGTATCAGAGAGCAATAGCTAAAAGAAAACTTTTAAATGCATTTCAGATGTGTCATATGTAGTTATAACACATATTAATACTTTTAAAGAAATTAAAGTCAATGAATTATATAAATATCTTTATAGTCAAAGCATAAGATGGAGTTGATTTAACTCTATACTTGCAACCATACATAATGCAGGTTTATTATTAGATAATTTAGATATGACCAAAAAATGATGTTAAAATCAATTACTGTTTCAGAGCTACATGTTGAAGTGAAGCTCATAGACAATCAATTTTACTTTTAGAACTTACAATTTAACAGAATTCTGAGTAATTAAACCCCTGCAAATATTTGGTAAACTATTTGCATAGTTACCTAAATTTTGTATGAAAAAGATATTTTTCCTCAAAATTCCTTTAAAACCAGCCCTACCTTTCTCATTCTCTACAGATTACTTTTCTTATTTTCCTAAAAATGTTCCAGCTCTTAGATAAGAGATTTCTTGATTTCCTTTGTATTTTAAGATCACTACCTCCAGTATTCTATTTTTTCTTTTCAAAATTTAGCTTAAAAATCCGAAGAACATTTCTTGATCTTTCTAGGCTGACTTAGATGATTGTTCTACAGCTCCAGTTCATCATGATAATTCTTTGTATATTTGTTTGTGTTCTCACCCTCAATTAATGTGAAGTTCCAACTTCACATTTGTCACCTCCCAAATAAAGATTAAAAATATATATATCTCATGAGAATGTTTTAAATAAGAATACATATGTAGTGTACTTTGCACAGTGTTTGAAAAATATGGCTCAGGGCCTCTGCTTCTGGTGGCATTTCATTAAGATTTCTCTCAAATTCTGACCTTTTAATAATCCCCCTTATAGCTCATGATTTCTAGCTCTTCATAGTGACTAGCTTCCTTGCTGTTAGTCCTAAATTATCTGCTGATTTCTCCCATTCCAAAATGTGTAAGTCAACCCAGCAATCTTTCTGATTTACCATTCTGTGTTAGGAGCTCAAGTTGCTTTAATACAATATCACATACTGGTGGCTTAAACAACAGACATTTATTTCTCACAGTTCGAGAGACTGAAAAGCTTAAGATCAAGGTGCTGGCAGATTCGGTTCTTGCTGAGGGCCCTCTTCTGGCTTTCGGAAGGCCATTTTCTTTTCACACGAGCCTTACATGGCAGCAGCAGAAAACTCTTTTGTTTCTTTTATATTTTATATATATATATATAATGTGTATATATATATATATATATATATATAAAATGTGTATATATATATAAAATGTATATAAATATATATGCACACACACACACATATATATACACACACATATATATTTATGCACCTGTATATATATATATATATATATACACACAAACATACATATATACATACACATATATACACATACACACACACATATATATATGTACATATATACAATTGCACTTTAGTTTAAAACATGCAGTTTAGTGTAGAACATGGCAATGTGGTTTGCTGCCTCCATCCCCCCATCACCTATATCTGGCATTTCTCCCCATGTTACCCCTCCCCAACCTCCCCACCCCTGCTGTCCCTCCCCTATTCCCCCCAACAGACCCCAGTGTGTGATGCTCCCCTCCCTGTGTCCATGTGTTCTCATTGTTCGATGCCCACCTATGAGTGAGAACATGCAGTGTTTGATTTTCTGTTATTGTGTCAGTTTGCTGAGAATGATGGTTTCCAGATGCATCCATGTCCCTACAAAGGACACAAACTCATTACTTTTTATGGCTGCATAGTATTCCGTGGTGTATATATGCCACATTTTCCATATCCAGTCTATCATCGATGGGTATTTGGGTTGGTTCCAGGTCTTTGCTATTGTAAACAGCACTGCAGTGAACATATGTGTACAAGTGTCTTTATAATAGAAAGATTTATAATCCGTATATATATATACACAGTAATGGGATTGCTAGGTCAAATAGAATTTCTATTTCTAGGTCCTTGAGGAATCACCACACTGCTTTCCACAATGGTTAAATTAATTAACATTTCCACCAACAGTGTAAAAGTGTTCCTATTTCTCCACATCCTCTCTAGCATCTGTTATCTACAGATTTTTTAATGATCACCATTCTAAATGGCGTAAGATGGTATCTCAATGTGGTTTTGATTTGCATTTCTCTAATGACCAATGATGATGAGCATTTTTTCATATGTTTTTTGCCTCATATATGCCTTCTTTTGAAAAATATCTGTTCATGTCCTTTGCCCACTTTTGAATGGGTTGTGTGTGTGTGTTTTTTTTTTTTCCTTGTAAATCTGTTTAAGTTCTTTGTAGATTCTGGATATTAGCCCTTTGTCAGATGGGTATATAGCAAATTTTTTTCCCATTCTGTTGGTTGCCAGTTTACTCTAATGATTGTTTCTTTTGCTGTGCAGAAGCTCTGGAGTTTAATTAGGTCCCATTTGTCTATTTTGGCTTTTGTTGCCATTGCTTTTAGTGTTTTCATCAGGTAGTCCTTGCCTATGCCTATGTCCTGAATGGTTTTGCTTAGGTTTTCTTCTAGGGTTTTTATGGTGTTAGGTCTTATGTTTAAGTCTTTAATATATCTGGAGTTAATTTTAGTGTAAGGTGTCAGGAAGGGGTCCAGTTTCTGCTTTCTGCACATGGCTAGCCAGTTTTCCCAACACCATTTATTAAACAGGGAATCCTTTCCCCANTATGCCTATGTCCTGAACGATTTTGCCTAGGCTTTCTTCAAGGGTTTTTATGGTGTTAGGTCTTATGTTTAAGTCTTTAATATATCTGGAGTTAATTTTAGTGTAAGGTGTCAGGAAGGGGTCCAGTTTCTGCTTTCTGCACATGGCTAGCCAGTTTTCCCAACACCATTTATTAAACAGGGAATCCTTTCCCCATTGCTTGTTTTTGTCAGGTTTGTCAAAGGTCAGATGGTTGTAGATATGTGGCATTGCCTCCGAGGCCTCTGTCCTGTTCCATTGGTCTATATCTCTGTTTTGGTACCAGAACAATACTGTTTTGATTACTGTAGCCCTGTAGTATAGTTTGAAGTCAGACAGCGTGATGCCTCCAGCTTTGTTCTTTTTACTCAGGACTGTCTTGGCTATGCGGGCTCTCTTTTTGTTCCATATGAAGTTTAAGGTGTTTTTTTTCCAGTTCTGTGAAGAGGGTCATAATTAGCTTGATGGGGATAGCATTGAATCTATAAATTACTTTAGGCAGTATGGCCATTTTCACAATATTGATTCTTCCTAACTATGAGTATGGAACAGTTTTCCATCTGTTTGTGCCCTCTCTTATTTCCTTGTGCAGTGGTTTGTAGTTCTCCTTGAAGAGGTCCTTTACATCCTTTGTTAGTTGTATTACTAGGTATTTTATTCTCTTTGTAGCAATTGTGAATGGCAGATCGTTCTTGATTTTGGCTCTCTTTAAGTATGTTATTGGTGTATAGGAATGCTTGTGATTTCTGCATGTAGATTTTGTATCCTGAGACTGCTGAAGTTATCAGTTTCAGGAGATTTTGTGCTGAGACGATGGGGTCTTCTAAGTATACGATCATGTCATCTACAAATAGAGACAATTTGACTTCCTCCTTTCCTAATTTAATACCCTTTATTTGTTTTTCTTCCCTGATTGCTCTGGCTAGAACTTCCAATACTATATTGAATAGGAGTGGTGAGAGAGGACATCCTGGTCTAGTGCCAGATTTCAAAGGGAATATTTTTGCCCATTCAGTATGTTATTGGCTATGGGTTTGTTGTAAATAGCTTTTATTATTTTGAGATACGTTCTGTCCATACCTAGTTTATTGAGAGTCTTTAGCGTAAAAGGCTGTTGAATTTTGTCAAAAGCCTTCTCTGCATCTATTGAGATAATCATGTGGTTTTTGTCTTTGGTTCTGTTTATGTGGTGGATTATGTTTATACACTTGTGTATATTGAGCCAGCTTTGCATCCCTGGGGTGAAGCCTACTTGATCATGATAGATAAGCTTTTTGATGTGCTATTGCATTTGGTTTGCCAATATTTTATTGAAGATTTTTGCATCTATGTTCATCATGGATATTGGCCTGAAGTTTTCTTCTTTAGTGGAGTCTCTGCCGCGTTTTGGTATCAGGATGATGTTGTTCTCATAAAACTATTTGGTAAGGATTCCTTCCTTTTGGATTGTTTGGAATAATTTCAGAAGGAGTGGTACCAGCTCCTCTTTGTATGTCTGGTAGAATTCAGCTGTGAACCCATCTGGACCTGGGGTTTTTTTGGTTGGTAGGCTGTTAATTGCTGCCTCAACATCAGCCCTTGTTATTGGTCTGTTCAGGGTTTCAACTTCTTCCTGGTTTACACTTGGGAGGGTGCAACTTTCCAGGTATTCATTCATTTCTTCCAGATTTACTGGTTTATATGCATAGAGCTGTCTGTAGGAATCTCTGATTCTAGTTTGTATTTCTATGCAATCGGTGGTGATATTCTCTTTACTGTTTTTTATTGCATCTATTTGATTCTTCTCTCTTTTCTTTTTTATTAATCTGGCCAGCAAAATTCCATCATGAATGCTCCACCTTCATGACCTCATCACAACCTAATTACCTCCCTTAAATCTGACCTTCCAATACCATCGCATTGGAGGTTAGGGATTCAGTATATGAATTTTGGGGAACACAAACATTGATTCATAACACATCTAATCTTTGTCATGCCATTAAAAACCTTAATATATTAACTCTATGCCCGCTGAAGAACTTATTTGTCACACATTCATTTTAACTTCCTTGTAATTAACTGGATGTTTACTTCTCATGCTAGGTTCTCTACAAATTCTACTGGTCCTTTTGCAGTTAATGTCTTTCACCATTCAGTATTATTTGATTACTTTTGCAAGCACTTGTATTTTGTACCATTCTTCTGAGTTGTGTCATAGGCATCCTCCTGGGTTTCTTAGTAAGGTTGACCTCCCTACTCTTCCTTGCTAAATCTCTTCTGCTTTCCCCTCTATAGTCTCTCTCTTAATTCCAGCTATCACAGAAATGGAAAATCATTTTTTTCTAGACTAACTGTCTCCCCAAGGTGTTGGACTCAATTACCACGTCTCTACCTGAATGACCTTCAAGACTCGAAATTTAGCATGGCCAAAGTTGATGTCAAATTCATCCTCCATCATCTAGATCCAATTTATAAATTCCTTTACATGTTTTGTGACCATAGACAAGTTAATCAACCTCCCAGTGCCTCTGTCTCCTCAACTGTAAAGTGGAAATTAAAAAGTATCTACCTTCAAAGGCTGCTGTGTGAATTGAAGAAGTCATTTTATGCAATGTATGTGGACTGGTGCCCTGGAAATAGAACAGATGGCAATGGTGATATGTGCCTGTTAACTAATATTTTTTTTTCTTTTAAAGCTTAACACTTTTTGTTTGATCGGATACTTAAATATTCAGTTCTTTTTAGCCTCGGTCTTCTTCATTTTATCCTCTGACAAAATCTTAGTTTTGGTGCTTTTATTCTTCATTTGATACTCTATGTATTAATACTGTTAACTTGACTCTTTGCTTTTAGCTCCTATTTTTTTCTGCAAGACAGGTCTAACTTATCTCTTTTATGTTTCTTACACATTCAATATACTGATTTTAAGTTGAGTATACAGTTGCCATCTTGCTAATGTATTGCCTATGTGTTTTTTTGTATAAGTATATAAATATTTCTTGGTTTATATTTTTTTCTTTTAGTTATTTATTTATTTTGTGATGGAGTTATGCTCTTGTTGCCCAGGCTGGAATGCAATGTGGCAATCTCCGTTGACTGCAATCTCCACCTCCCAGGTTCAAGTGATTCTTTTGCCTCAGCCTCCCGAGTAGCTGGGATTGCAGGCATGTGCCACCACGCCCAACTAATTTTGTAATTTTAGCAGAGATGGAGTTTCTCCATATTGGTCAGGCTGGTCTTGAACTCCCAACCTCAGGTGATCAGCCTGCCTTGGCCTCCCAAAGTCCAGGGATTACAGGTGTAAGCCACTGTGCCTGGCAGGTTTCTATTTTTTCTACCAAGTGTTGGTTTCACTTAAATCATCTCCTTGCCCCTATACTTGCTACTTTTGTTAAGCAAAAATGTGTTACTTTAATGACAACACTTAAAATAAGCACAAGAAGAAATGTTGGCGATATTTATTTATTTTATTTTTTTTTTCATTTATTTTATTGCATTTTAGGTTTTGGGGTACATATGAAGAACATGAAATATTGTTGCATAGGTACACACGTGGCAGTGTGATTTGGTGCCTTCCTCCCCATCACCTACATCTGGCATCTCTCCCCTTGCTGTCTCTCCCCAACTCCCCACCCCATACTGTCCCTCCCCTATTTCCCCCCAACTGACCCCAGTGTGTAGTGCTCCCCTCCCTGGCAGCCATCAAAAACGATGAGTTTGTGTCCTTTGTAGGGACACGGATGAACCTGGAAACCATCATTCTCAGCAAACTGACAGAAGAGCAGAAGATCAAACACCGCATGTTCTCACTCATAGGCGGGTGTTGAACAATGTGAACACATGGACACAGGGAGGAGATATTTATTATAGCCTCCATTATACATTGGTTGTTATGTATGTGTAATCTGAAAAAATAATCACAGTTTATCCACACTTCAGTGATGACAGCAGTGACTTTAAGGTATGGTGGGGCAAGCACTAAACTATAATGGAAGAATAATGGAATACCATTATGGACACATTTTCTTGGGAAAAAGTAAGTTACCAAAAATGTATTGAATAAGATATTAAAAGAGCTGAATTTTTATTAGATTCTGCAAAAAGACATCTATAACACATGAGCACACCTGACAGTCTGGGTTTTAAATGAACAATCAATTATTGTGAAGCTCTTAAACATTTATTTTGCTTATTTAGCTTTAAGATTTAAGAAATTGCATTCTTTGCCAACATACTTTTAGGCAAAAACTGCAGTAAAATATACCATATACCAAACATACACTTCCAAAAATGATTCAAAAATAACAACTTACGGCTAAGAGTTATGTCAGGTTGTGAATTTTTTAATTATTTATTTGTTACTCGAAGTTCTGGGATATCTGGGCAGAACATGCAGGTTTGTTACGTAGATATACACATGCCATGGTGGTTTGCTGGACCTATCAACCTGTCGTCTAGGGTTTAAACCAGCATGCATTAGGTATTCTCCTAATGCTCTCCCTCCCCTAGACCCCCATCACCCAACAGGCCCTGGGGTGTGATGTTTCCCTCCCTGAATCCATGTGTTCTCATTGTTCAACTCCCATTTATGAGTGACAATATGTGGTGTTTGGTTTTCTTTTCCTGTGTTAGTTTGCTGAGAATAATGGTTTCCAGCTATTTTTACCTCTTGTTGATACAAAAAAAGATAGTTTTAGAAGAAAAAAAAACTATATTGTTTTCTCAACTTCATAACATGTGTTAAACACAACAAGTTAGCCACCAGAGATTTCTAGAAAATGAAGACAATCACGTAAGCCTGAAACTCAGAGAATAAAAAGCTTTGCTTGTTTCTTAGAAGTTGTTGGAGAGAATCCATGCCCAAGGAGATATATAGAGGATTTTTTTGCTTGTCTCTGAAGCTCTTGCTGAGTCAGTGACCCTTAGTCATCAGATTCAGAGGCTACTTTAACTTGGCTTTTTCAGAACTTGCCCCCTAAACTCCAATTAATCCTCATGCTAGCTACTTCATTTGAAATATGTTCTACTTTACTATAGCCTGACTTCAATTACACTTCTTGCTCCTACTTCCCCTCACAGGCATGCTCATGGCCAGCAGTCTGGTTCTCCAAACCATCTTCTCAATAATCAATCACTTATAATTCTACATTCTATTACAGTGTTTTCCTGATCTAGAGTAAGAAAGTAGACCAACATGTGTGACCACTTCCTATAAGTTAATTCAATTAACGTATTTAATTGCCAAAAACCTCTGCATCCTTCCTTTTTCAAGCTTATGAAGCAGATGTCACTATTTTTATTTTACACCTAAGGGAACATAAATACAGCTTTGTTAAATGATTTTCCTAGGAATATATACTGTTAGTAGGTTGCATAGGTGAGATTCAATATATACTGATATGACTGATATTCTATCATATCTTTCTGCCTCTATAGTCTATAGATTATAGATGGGTCTATAATCTCTAGGACCATTCATTGTCTTCCTCTTTTATAAAGGGGGGCATTACTTTGGCTCCATTCCACTTCCCAGGGACTCAGTTATTGAATAGAGTTGATGAATGTACTCATAATCCAATTCTCAACTGCCCTGAAATATGTTACCATGTGCTGTGAAATTGAACCACATAAGCAGATGTTTCTTTACATGGCCTTTCTCCCATTGTTTCAGCAAAACTTGTTTTTAGCTGTTTCCAACCATCAGAAAAGAAATATATTCTTAGACTTTCTTTTTTAGTTATGTCTAAGTGAAATTCTTTTCTCCATGTTATGTGTTTTATAACTCAACACTTTTATTTTGCATTGTCTCCCCTATAATAATAATAACAGTAGCACTAATACAAACACAGTTCTACTAATGTGCTGGGCACCATGTTAAGCCCTTTGTATAGGTCAGTCTACTAAAAACAGTAACCCTATACAGTAAATACTATTCTCATCCTTATTTTATATTTAAGAAGTCTCAAGGACAGCAGCCTCCTTAGTTTAGTTTATTTTATGTTTTATTATTATGGTTTCAGTTAGAGATACATGTGGAGAATGTGCAGGTTTATTACGTAGGTATACACCTGCCATGGTGGTTTGCTGCACCCATCAACCCGTCATCTACATTAGGTATTTATCCCAATGCTATCACTCCCCTAGCCCTAGCAGGCTCCTTTTTTGTCCTGCGTTACAACTTGAAATTGACAGTCTCAGATTCTAACAGAAAATCTGAGTCTAGCCTCGTTTTTAACCATTATGACATTCTTTCCAGCCTCATTTTCTTCCTCAAAGTCCGGCTTGATGCAAAGAATGTTGTTCAGTTCAACAGTGAACTGAAATTGAACAAAACTGAGCTGAATTCAGAGCAGTTCAATAAAAATTTAAGGACCATTAAATTAAAATTAGTAGGAAGCCACTTTGATACCATAATATGCTGTATTTTATATACCTAATTAACCTAAATGATATTTTAATTTTTTTCCTTTAGGTTCTTACATGCTTCCAGTCTGAATATTTCTTTACATGTGCCTTTTGTAAACATTTTCCTAAAATTTAGTAGGACTTTAATTGTAATCATCTATTTAAAAACATGCAGTATCTATATATTGCCATTTTACACACATTTAGTGATTTGGATCTTAAAAGTTGATAATCTACCATATTATTCTTCTCATTCTCTATAGACTCTGCCCCTTTTAAGCATATTTGCCTAGAAGATTGCTTCTGGATAGTCAGAGATTTGGCCGCCAAAAGACATTTGACAATTTCTGGGGACAAGTTTATTGCAATCACTTGAGGGGCTGGAGTACTGGAGTCTATAGGTGGAGGCCAAGGATGTTGTTAAACACCCTACAAGGAACAGGTCAGCCCCCAACAGTAAATAATCACCAAGCTCAAGAATGTCAGTGAAGTAGTGCCAAGACTGAGAAATCCTGAGTCCTAAACTATCCATGGGGACAATATCAACATGAACAATAGGACTAGCCTGTTCATTCTTCCTTTTAGGAAAATGTCATTGGTTTTATCAGCTTTATTTTTCCTCCACCTTAAACCCCCCAACCCTCCACCATGCTAATTAGTGTTTTAATTAGAAGTGAATGCTAGCTTTTTCTTTTAAAACATAGATTGATGATGACAGTAACTGACACAACATGTGTTAAAATTTTGACCAAAAAAAAATTGCTTAGTTCTCAATGTTCTTAGAATGCTGTTGATGTTGTTTGCTGAAGTAAATGTCCAGACTCCATTCATTTATCAAATTTAGGTATTATATAATACAACCAAACATATATCTAGTATCATAATTTGCAATCCCTTTAGATGTAGTCTTCAGTCATCAAGAGCAAGTTCTTGGCTGCTATGAAATTAAGTTTGCTTTCTTCAAATAGTTTGAGCATGATTGTCATTTAGTAAAATAAACATAGCTCTATTATTTCTTAATGTCTTTCTTAACAAGTATAAATGTCTTTCTTAAATACTTCTTACAAACTCCCATTGGGCAGCACTTAAGAAGTGAGTAATATTTCTGTCTGTTTAAGTCAAGAAATCCCAAATGAAAGTAATTTGCAGGAAGACATCGGGGACAGTTACAAAAGACATATTGCAATATGTCACTGGAAATCAACATCTTCCCACATGTTTGATCAAGAACCAGATGGAAGCTTTTATCATATTTATTTAATCTGAAATACACAAGGTAATTACACTGGACCTTTAATTCAAGGCCTTATTAATGTCTCCAGAGAAGTCAGGAAATGAGTTTGCCAGTTGCAAACTGATGTAGTCATGACCCTCTGGGTAAACTTTACATCTATCCCTGCCTAGACTAGAGTATAGCTGCAAGTCACATTGTACCTTAAGAACATGAGGTAAAGTAAAAGCTTACTTAACCCATGTAAGAGGAGTAAGAGGCTCCATCTCTGCCCAAAGTATTAATTATAATATATTTTTCATTCATGCTATTCCAGAATGGCTCCCTCCTATGAGTGGTGTGTAAGGAAAGTGGAATATAAATTTTATAGCCAATATCTCACAAAGTAAAATTACACAAACAAAACACCAACCAAGGTGCACGTAAGTGAAATACTCTCACATTTCTAGTCCCAAACCTGGGGTCTTAGACAACTTCTACAATTAAAGTAATCAGATAACATCTATTTAAGCTTAATATTTTAATATTTATAGCATGCACAAGCCTTTTACCCTGGTATGTGGTGGTCTCTTTTTAATGGTTTATGGAAAAGATATATATTTATTATTGAAACTGAGGAACTGGTTCAATTATTATTTATTGTGGTTTTCAAAACTCATAAACATGGTTAATATAACATAATTATCATCAGAATAATCAATTCAAAAAATATATAACAGAACTGGTTCAACTGTAGTGACTAGCACTATAGTATACCTTTTAGAACTGACTTGTTTAAAAATATATTTTAACAGAAATGGTATTGTATGTCTAGTGTATTGATTCATAAAAAAATTAATATAGTTCTAACAAGTGATGTTTCTTCATCATTTAAGTGTTCATTTTTCCATCAGATACATTTCTGCACATGGATAAACATCACAATTAATTGGTATAGCCTAAAATTTTAGAATAATATGGAGTGATATAAATGATCTCATTAGAAAATATTCTTTATTATACTAAGATTTTAAAAAATAAATCTATCCTACTTTTGTTGAAGCATACTTAATTTAATTATAATAAAGTCAAGGTTTTTTTTAGTTCAGCTTAAGAAGAAATATGTTTAAACCTATATTGACTCTTATGCAAAAATAATTGCATGCAATATATTTAAACTTCATTCTGCTTAAACATACCTTAATTTATCTTTTTAGATTTTCACAAAGTACATTCCCAGAATAGATATATGGCAATGTCATATTCAAGTCATTTATTTTTCTTCTTAATGGTTGCTCCTATTTATTTATTTTATGTGTGTAGGCAGAGAACAGTGATGTGTGAAGAGTTAGGTATTGTTGACATTGAAGGCACAACAGCTCCAAGCAGAAAGACATGAAGCAACAGAATAAAAAAAATAGCAATTTATATAGATCACATAAAAAAATTGGGCACTGTGAAATGAATTTTAGTATATTTTTTCTGATAAAAGCAACCCCAAACTACAAAATGCAGGCTTGTTTACAATGTTTAACCTTATGAAGCCCATTGTTTATTTGCATATTTATTGAACACCTGTTAGATATGACATATGCATATGTTCTCTTAGTCCACTTAGTCTGCTATAACAAAATACCACAAATTGGGTCATTATAAACAACAGAAATTTATTTCTCACAGTTCTGGATGCTGGAAACTCTGAGATCAAGGTGCTGGAAGATTCGGTGTCTGTTGAGGGCCTGCTTTCTGGCTTATAGATGATGTATTCTCTGTGTAATCACATGGTGAAAGGGCCAAAGCAACTCTCTGCCTCTTTTATAAGGGCGCTAATTCCATTAATGAGGGAAGAACTCTCATGACCTAATCACCTTCCAAAGGCTCCACCTCTAATATCATCACACTGGTGATTAAGATGTCAACATACAAATTTTGGAGGGACATAAACATTCAGACCCCAGCAGATTCCCTATGAACTGATTTTTTTAACAATGACTGTTTTGAGAAGAGCAGAGCAGGTACATATTCTCATTTATAGATGGAGAAACAAACTCTACACTGGTCACAGGAAAACTAGAGTGAAATACTATTTGAGATCCCTGAGCTTAAAAAGAGACTATGATTTTATGAAGGAAAATCAGACTCTACATCATGTGCCCAATGGATAATTTAGCTGAGTTTTCCCAGCAGCGAATGGCCAGTCCCATGGCAATCCATGGCAATCCAAAAACTTATTTTGTTTTCCCTTTGATCACCTAGATAACCTTAAAAATCATTCTTTTATTTCAGCTTCCTCCTGTTATCACACAGGTTATCTCATGGAAAGTTCTCTCCCCTTTTGAATGTCAGAGAGAAAGGAGGTGAAGCATTTTGTGAAGGGCCCTTAGTTCTGATAGCTGCACCGCTCTGCTCGTTGAGAGTCCTCTCTAGAGTTGTTCAAATTCTTCAGAGCTAAAAAATTTTCTCACTTGAAACAGTTGAGGAAATACTAGCCTGTATTCACTAGCAAAAAAGATCACTGAAAGGAAGGGAACTATGCTAGAACCTACATTTTCCAAAAACAGAAATACCATTTTAGGATACATTTTTCATTTAATTTTTCTCAAGAACAAGCAAGAGTATCTTCTTCAAGGACATATTTTATTTGTGCCCATCACATTATTGATTATATATAAATATAAATTAATAAAATTGATTGTTATAAAATTTGTATGTCTGTAAATGTTGAAGAAAGGATAAGCAGATCAGATTGTGAAAGGGGACAACCTTTCCAAGAGGGAGGGTGCAGCCCAGTGCATGAAATTAGTGCACAGGGTGGCAACACTTTCCTTCTGCACTCCTGATAATCTCATTTCACTTACTGAAACATTTTGTAAATTGATTATAAGATAAACAGCCTTGGAACACTAAAAACAAGCAAAATGAAAATGAAGAAAATAGTAATTTTATAATTAGTGTGGCCAAAAGCTTTTTGAATAGGAACCTTATGTATAAATATTATTTATTTTTTTTACAGCTATCTTGCAGATATAAACATGTGGGGCCATTTGTTTTTTACTAGCTTAATGAGGAAATAAATTTATGTTACACTAAATACATTTTGAGAGGCAAAATTAAGTTTTGTGTTTGCCTGGATTTGCTTTAACCTATCATTGAAGATCTGTTGTATATTGTAGCCTTAGTTTAAAAACTCATAACTCTACACATCTTATGTATGGTTAGAACTATGTGTAAGTCACTGCACAAATATGAAGAACTTTATGTTTTAATATTTTCTATTTCTTAGTATTTCTTAGGTGCTTCTGTTAGAAACAGTAATTGTATATAAAATTAGAAGATAATAGAATGGCCCTTGAGTGACTGCAGTGATATTTTTCTCTCCAGGGACCTTGCTAATGTCATATACTGTCAAAGAACAGTTTATTTTTTCCCATAAATTATGTATAACGGTTTCTAATGTTTTAACATAGTGCTTTCTGAAGCATTATTCTTTTTAAAGAGGGGTAAGTTGGCCTGTAAGTATATGGAAAAAATTCTAATTTAATATTATAATCAAATTTTAAAAAGCATTGTTAAGTACATATCTAGATGAATCATTTTTACTTAACACTAACTTCTAAAACATTCAGATAGTAACTGTTTTATTATAATTTAATATGATGAAGGGGAAGTGATCCATTGCTCAGCAGAGTAAATTGGTATACAGAAAACTATCTCTGTTTACAATTTAGCATAAGAATTTAATATTATTCACTCATTTTGCTTAGCTCTTAAAACTGTGTAAAAGTGCTGCTGCAGTTATGTTACTAGTGTAAGACACAACCTTTATCTTCAAGAAAACTTACATCTTTAGGGGAAAATAAAACTTAAACAAGTGAATTAATCTGGGGGGAACTCCTGAATTAAATAATTCAAGAATAATTGACATAGACTGATCACTGTTTGGAATTAGTATGCACAGAGGAAAAGAAGTATGTCTTACAGGATGAAAAAGCTTAAATAACAGGAGATTTTAGCATGGATGGACATTGGATTCTCCATAATGATAGAAAAAAAAGATTATAAATTATATGAGAAAATAAAATGCTATAAATTACCTCAACCAGTTCTTGTTCCCAAAATAGGAGCCATCTTAGCCATACTGAAAACTGACTTTCATGGTTAATTTTAAAGCTTTTCCAAGATTATTTCAAAACTAGTTTAAGCAAGCTCTTCCATGGTTTATCAATCTTTTATTAATAATAACTATGATTTTCTGAGTACACACTTTACATACATTGAATAAAATTGCAATGTATTACATAGAGCCTGACGCAGATTAAATACTCAACAAATTATTCTCTCATTTAATCCTCATCCATCAAACTGCCACCAGCTTCTTTTTCCATCCAATCTCATGTGATGCAAATCCTCTGTATTAACATTTTCCCTAATCTTTCAAATAGTTAACACTTAGAATGGTTCACAGTTACCACATGCAGTAAAAAGTCCTGAATGAGTCTTTTAAAAGGCTGAAAAAGGAAACCTATATTTTTCTACATGGCAGCTTATACTTTCCAACTTTCTTCTTTTTTTTTTTTTCCTCATAAAACTTACATTTGGATAGTACTTCCTTTGTGTCGGACAATCTTTTAAGCCATTTAAGAGTATTGATACATTTAGTCACTGACAATGGTGTGAAATAAGTATTCACATTCTAAAAATGAGAGGCTTAAGAAACTTGACCTGTGTCATAGAGATAGCTGTAAATGGCTTAAGGTTTGGTGTATACAATTTGTAAATCCAGATTTTGTAAGCAATGTCTTCAACTTGAAAAAATTTCACTGAGTTTTCTCTTAAGCAAAATTTGACTTTGAAAATATATTCATTGTAATATATAACAACAATCGAATAATAATCACTTTCTTGATAAAAAAAAATGCCCTTGGAACCTAATTTTAAAATATTTTAAATAAAATGATTTAAATTTCAATTATTTCCTGCCATTATATTTACAACTGAAAATCAAACATAATAACTTAATAAAGTTTTTTTTCATAAAAAAATTCTAACATGGCCAGGAGCGGTGGCTCATGCCTGTAATCCCAGCACTTCAGGAGGCCGGCGGGTGGATCACCTGAGGTCAGGAGTTTGAGACCAGCCTGGCCAACATAGTGAAACTCTGTCTCCACTATAAACACAAAAATTAGCCTGGCATGGTCACACATGCCTGTAATCGCAGCTACTTGTGAGGCTGAGGCAGGAGAATTGCTTGAACCCAGGAGCCAGAGTTTGCAGTGAGACAAGATTGCTCCACTGGATTCCAGCCTGGGTGACAGAGCGAGACTCCATCTCAAACAAAACAAAACAAAACAAAACAAAACAAAACAAAACAAAACAAAACACCATTCTAACACTAGAATGAAGAGCTATTTGCATTTATGCTTTCTGCATACTGTGATTAGAGTTTGTACTTTGTATTTTAAGAATGGAAAACATGATAGACCACCTTGATAGAAAACCCCAGCAATGATTTCAGAGACATAATTACATAATTTAGGATTTCTCCATGTTAAGATTTTAAATAAAACTGTAAATTGGTGTTATTTTTCACTTTGTAAATATTTAAAATTACTGACCTTGGGTTTTATAATTTAACATAATTTTCTCTTTGGAATTCTTTACTAAGAGTCAAATAACTGTTAACTTCAAAAAGTTTTATGTTTATAATATCTTATGTGTTTTTTACACTGTCAGGTAAAAGAAATTAGTAGTGTATTACCAAATCTCCTGAAATTTACTCCAATGTTAACAGGCTAATGCCAACAAATCATGGGCTAATGCTTGAGAATGCATAATAATCTTTAAAGATACATGATGTATTTATCTGAAAAATAATGCAGGCACAGCTCCCTGTTAAGAAATTTCAGAAGGCTTTACTTCATCTTTTTATTGCTATGAAAGTAGGAGGTAGATGAGAGAGGACACATGATAAATTCCCACTGAAGGTTAGCCGTTTAAATTACGTATGCTTCCTGCATCATTCAGGTGATACTTGTCTTCAGTCTCAAACACTTGTTTTAGTTGCTAAGACTAAAAACTTAAGGAGAGACTTTTAGTTCTAACAGTTATGGAGATTTAAAGAAAAAAAAAGCATAGCCAAAAATACTACTTTTTAAAAAAATATATACTTACTTATATACATATAAAGTAACTTTCTTCATATCCATATCTTTAAAATCTTAAATTCCTGTGACAATATGTTGATTTATTTCGTTGATGAAACAAAAGCTGAAAGTTGATGTATTTCCTTCACAGATTATAAGAATGAACAGGAATCAAACAAATATGTATTATAAATTACTTTCTTCAAAAGTTATATTAATCTATTTCTGAATGTATCTGAAACAAACTAAAAACAATAGTGAACACGATAAATTTAAATTGATCTACAACAAATTTTAACAGGTCAAATTNAAAAAAAAAAAAAAAAAAAGGAGAGGGAAAATGGCCTACATATATAATCTGAGATTCTACTGTAAGAATGAGGATTATAGGCAAAGGCAATATGAAATAAATCAATGAAATATTTCCCTGGTAGTGACCTCTGTCGTAAGACTCTGTCTCCATTCCACTCACTAGGTACAGATGTCATATAATTCATATTTCAGTTGCAAAGATAGCTGATCTACAGTATTTATCTACAGCATTGAGAATGAGCAGGAAAAAACATCAGCATCAGAACTAAGAGTCTTTGTTCCAGTCATCCCAATAGTAATATTAAAAATGAGAGAAAAAAAATCAAGAATGTGTAAAGAGAATTTATTTATTTATTCATTTTCAAGACAGAGACTGAGTCCATCAAACCTCTTTTTTCTTATAATTTACCGAGTCATGGGTATGGCTTTATTAGCAGCATGAGAGCAGACTAATACAGAAAGCATAAAATTTAATTAAAAAGTAATAACATTTTTTGAATCTTTTTTTTTTATTGCATTTTAGGTTTTGGGGTACATGTGAAGAACATGCAAGATTATTACATAGGTACACACATGGCAGTGTGATTTGCTGCCTTCCTCCCCTTCACCTATATCTGGCATTTCTCCCCATGCTAACTCTCCCCACCTCCCCACCCTACTTTCCCTTCCCCATTTCCCCCCAACAGACCCCAGTGTGCCAGTGTGTAGTGCCCCCCTCCCTGTGTTCATGTGTTCTCATTGTTCAACAGCCAAATCTTTTTAATGTCTTAATATTTAAATATTTCAAGTCATTAAAAATTTTGTTCAAAAACAAAAAATACATACTGGGGTCTGTCGGGGGGAAATAGGGAGGGACAGCAGGGGGTGGGGAGTTAGGGAGAGGTAGCATGGGGAGAAATGCCAGATATAGGTGATGGGGAGGAAGGCAGCAAATCACACTGCCACGTACATACCTATGCAACAATCTTGCATGTTCTTCACATGTACCCCCAAACCTAAAATGCAATTAAAAAAAAACAGAAAATAACATCACTGTAAACATATGATCCAATATCAGAAAAACTATACAACTTACTAGAAGACACTGAACATTGGAATTATTAAAGAATCATGCTGATTTTGAATAATAAACTATATAAAACAAAATGTATTTATAAATTTATAAATCCCAGTAAATAATCTGCTGTATTTTGATTCTTCCAAAATTTTTCTGAACTTGATAGAAGATGTCTTTTTAAAGTCCTCCAACTGATTTTTAAAACCATAACACTGGTGTAGGATTGGGCATACAGATCACTCTTATAGAAACAGATAAAATCTATAGACAATTATTTTATGGTAAGTCTCATAAAATTATTGATGAAAGAAATTGTGTGGGGGACAGCTGGCTATAAAAACAGAATTAAAGTTATATTTTAATACTTTATCCTCAAATCATAGGCCAAAATACATTTCAGAATGATTAAAGTATAATAACAAAAGGGTTAGATGACAATATAGATTTCTGTGCATATAATCTTATGGCAAAAGTGTTTTATTCCATGACCCACAAGCCACTTGTCATAACATAATTTAATAGATTTGATTAAATAAAGTTACAAGACTAATCTATCTGAAAATACCAAAAATGAAAAATAAAGAGAACTTGTTAAAAACTGTTCATCTTTATTTAAAGAGAGCTGTTAAAACAAAATTTAAGTGGAAAAATGCACAACCGCATGGACAGGCATTGCAAAATTAATGGATTAATACAGCCAAAAATATTTAGACTTCCTTATGTTATCCTGTAATTTCATTAATTCAAAGCATTTAAATTTAGATGTTACTGTTCCACATCAGATTGGTAACATTGTAAAAAATTATATTTTTGATGTTAATACAATATGGAGAAAAGAATCCCGCAGGTACTCTTGATGGGGGGTGAATTTGTACAATTTTTCTGCAGTGTACATTGACAATATTTATCAAAAGTCTTTACAAAATATTTATACCACTGATCCAGCAAAACTTTTTGGAATTTATCGTCAGCACATAAGACAGGTGTAGAGATGTGTGAACAAAAGTGATTCCTAAATTCTCTAAAAGAGTACTCAGTTCTGAAAGCTATTCAGCAAATAAATGGACGTGATTTATGACTGTCTGAATATGAGAACTTGGGCGAGATTTTTAAACTGATTCCAGTGTATGTCGCAAGTAATATAAATAGAGAATTTAGAGATATGATAGGTTTATTTTTTCCTCATTTTTTGAGATTCATGGGCAACAATAGAAATTCAGAGAAATACAAGAAATATATATTAGAAGGCTAAATTAAAATTAACTGTTGTAACTTAATGCTTAATGTTTTTAAAGTAAATCTTTTTTTTTTTTCCAACAAACATTTCAAAGATATATTGTTCGGGTGGGCACAGTGGCTCACATCTGTAATCCCAGCACTTTGGGAGGCCCAGGTGGGTGGATGGCTTGAGGTCAGGAATTCAAGACTAGCCTGGCCAACATGGTGAAACCCTGTCTCTACTTTAAAAATACAAAAATTAGCCAGGGTTAATTAGCTGTGGTAGAGGGCACCTGTAATCCCAGCTACTTGGGAGGCTGAGGCAGGAGAGTCTCTTGCACTTGGGAGGTGGAGGTTGCAGTGAGCTAAGATTATGCCACTAATTGCACTCTAGCCTGGGCAACAAAGTGAGACTCTGTCTGAAAAACATAAAACAAAACGAAACAAAGTGTAATTGTTAATTGGGCTTTTTTTTTTCCAGACAGGAATTCGGTGACCAATATCTTTACTTACTCATTTGACTCTCTTATCTTCAACTTTCATCTCCCAAGATCACCCAGGAGGCTTACATGTGTGAGGTTTTCTAATTGGATGAGCCTTCATTTAGTTGCCTAGAATACAAATCACATTGTTTACTTAACTGTAAGGGAGACTGGAAAATGCTTAGCTCTAATAACTGAAAGCAAAGGAAATGTTTGTTTTTAGCTAGAAATCTCTGCCCCATATAGCCTTCTGATCACTAAATCTGATCAGAAGGGTATATGGGGCAGAGATTTCTAGCTAAAACCAAACCATCTAAAAAAACAACCATACTGCATACCATCTAAAGAAACAACCTAAAGTTCCATCAAGCCAAGTTATCCAACTCAAAGCCCAAGACCCTCAGATAATGCACAACTATCTTCATCATATCTGGATACATTTGTCCAGAGGTGAAAAGAAAATGAGTTATTAATGCTCCTCTGTATCCCATACACAATAGACATGATAGAGAGAAGAGAAGCACTTCTTGATAATAAATACTCCCATTTGGAATTAAAGAAAGAATGGGACACACAAGGTAATCATGGATCTGTGCAATTTAAAAAACATGCCAGGCTGACATTACAAGGCCCTTCTGTCTTGGCAAGAGTTGGGGTTCCCTGAAGAAACTGGATTCTCCTCTATTCATTCCTTTTTGCTTTCCCCAATTCTACCCTCTGTGGAGTTAACCTTGTTAGTCATAGCCCATGACTGTATTTGAAGTAGGCGTTGGGAAGTATATCCTCCATCAAGGACACAGATTTTATAGTCCACTTTTTGCATTCACCACTTTAGGTGTCTAGATGCTGTTTGAAGCTTCAGTCAGACTGTTTTTTTCTGTCTAGACATCCGATCCTTTGACACAGCAGTTACATTAAAAATACAGAAGACTCACAATCTATTTGTCAGATTCCTATTCCTATAATTCAGCTCTAGTCTTTAAAGGTCTTCTTTCCAAACCTAATTCATTTCTTTACTTTCACTCTCTCTTAAATCCATCTGTAAATTGTAAATAGCTATCCTGAGGCTACCTGCAACAATGAACCTGGGAGCGTAGGAAGTACACTCAATCTGATCTTTGTCATGGGGCTGAGTCTTAGTGGATTTTATTATCAAGATCTTCACTCAGTTTTATCCCTTATTATGTGACTTCTATAAAGAGCTAATTTTCCAAACTTTTGAGTGCCCAAATGTCTGGGTATTCTTTTTATCTTTTCATTTCTTCTTGAAAACTGGCTATCCCTTTCTGGATTGATCTCTTGCCTGTAAAATCCTATTAAAGGCAGAACATAAAAGTATATTATTAATTTGTCTCTTTCCAATCACTTTCTCTAGAACTACAATTTCCACTAGCATTTAAATCTTGATGCTGAGTATTCATTTTCCTCTTTCTATCAACAGCATTTAATAGAGTCCCAACGCCTGCTTTCCCCACCAAAATATATTCTTCCCTTTAATCAACTACAGTGTTTTCTCCAAGATCTTTTCCTATCTGGCTGTTCTCTCCTTTTCCGTCTGCACTACTGGAAGTTCTTCCTCTTCCTGGATTTTAAATATGGAAGTTCCCAGTGGTCTGTCCTCAGACCTCTTCTTTTCTTCATCTAGATGCCCATGGGGGAATTAGTCAATTTCCATAGCTTTAAATAATATTTATATAGTGATTAATCTCAAATTATCATTTTCAGCCCCTGGCTTTCTCATGACATTGTTTTAACTAGGTAACAGTATAGTTGAGTTCATCACACCAAATAAATATATAGGCACATACACACACATATTTTCAGATGGAGGTGAGGAGGAAGGAAAAGCCTATAGCTATACAAAATATATATGTGTATATTTGCTTATCCAATCTTTTCTTTAAAACGTAAGCTCAATAGCAACAGTAACTGATGTATCAAATGTTATATCCCCAGATACCTCGTATTTATAACATCTGTTCACAGGACGATTGGTGTAACACACATTAATGTATTTTTAATAGAAATTGTGTTAATTTTCAAAATAACTTATTCTAATGCAGATAGGCATTCTACGACTAACTAACACATTAACTAGAACAATATTTTCCTCTTTTTTCCAGATCCTAACGCTTTGGCTGGCCAGAATGGCCCTGACCATGCCCTCATAGGAGGAATAGTGGCTGTAGTTGTATTTGTCACACTGTGTTCTATCTTTCTGCTTGGTCGGTATCTGGCAAGACATAAAGGTAGGTTATATTTTGTCAGAGTGTTCAACGTTTGCAAAATATTCTAGACTAACTTCATTTTAAAATATTATATCACTACATATATGTATTTGTTTGTGTGTGTAGAATGGGAGATAGTGAGAAATGCTAAATTATTTCAAGGAATTCTTGATTATTTTACCTAAATCTAAAGTTAAATTGGCTTAACAAAATAATCTTTAGCCAATGGTCAGATGTCATAGAGTAAGCCACTGGCTCAGAATAAAAGAAATAAATAGAAGAATATTTGTATCTTATTTCTAGAACTGAAATCCAACTATAACTGTTTGTTCAATGTTTTTGTTTGTAAGTTTGTCAACATCCATGTAGCCATATTAGTGAGGAAAATATATACTGGGCAATGGGCCAGTTAGAACTTCATTAATATCATCTGCTTTTAAAGAAGTTTACCAAAATAAATGGTGACAAGTTTGTCATGGCCATTTTTAAGATCTTAACAAAAGACTCTGATTGCTACAGCTCTAAGGTTCACATTATCCTTATCCATCATTAAAGAAGTCACATTTACTTATTACCCATCTCAGTTTGGCTCCTCCTATAGTAAATCAAGCCATAACTTCAACTACAGCATACCTGCAAATTGAAAGGAAACAGTGCAACTTTAGAAGAGTCAATCAGGTAGCATATTATGTCTCAGAAAATCTGGCAAAAGTTCCTTCCTAAATGAATGTAGCATTTTACCAGTCTCACAGAGCTAACATATCTTTCTTCTAATATATGCAGGAACGTATTTAACAAATGAAGCTAAAGGAGCTGAAGATGCACCAGATGCTGATACAGCCATTATCAATGCTGAAGGCAGCCAAGTCAATGCTGAAGAGAAAAAAGAGTATTTCATTTAAGATGAAGGCCAAGATTCTGAGTTTTACTACCAGGCTGACTGCTGGAGAAAACTGGCTATCATCTTTCAGAATTCATTTCTACCATCGTCTGCTACCCTTATTAACTTCCATACTGTACTGCTATCAGTAGCCAGTGTATACCAACAATCAGCTGTTGAAAGCATCATTCTTTAATTACTGTACCATCCATAATGCAGAACATTTCTTACTGCCTAAATTTCACACCATTGCTCTTTTAACATACAGTGCTTGAATATACAGCCTTAACAATGTTAATCATCTCCTTGGATCATGCTATTGAGTGGTTTTTATACATTAAACGATGTATGCAGAGTTTTTCCCCCCATTTTTTTCTTTTTTCCCTTTAAGTCATGGACCTTATCAGTTTTCCATTGGACAGCTTTCACAAGTAACAGGTTTAGGTAAAGACCTATGTACTTAAGATTAATTGAAGGTTAGAGGTTTACAAATAATGTTTTCTACATGTCTGTCTTCAAAGACAACATGTTTTGGAAACATGCCCTAAAAAGACAAAAAACAAACAGAAAAAAACCACTGTAGTGTAGATTTTGGAATGTTGGAGATTATACTGGTAAAGCTGTATCAATTTTCTATTGAAATATAGTATTTGATACAGGAGCCATGCGTACGAATTGCAATCATGATATGATATCTTATATAATTACATAGACCTTACTATAAGGATACTGTAGCTTCATTTACCAATAAATTATTCCAAATAATTTACTGCTTTGGGAATCACAAAGATTTCATTCATTTCTCTAATTTGATTCTATAATTTATTTGCAGCATAAAGATTCACCTGCCTAAACAAAATTGAAGTATCCATAGGGCACAATTTTGAGACATTTTAGTATCTGTATATAGTGCATATAATAAATCCAATTAAACATTATTTGATACATATTTAACTTTTTTGGCTGTATGTAATTCAGTCATAAGTAAGCATTTTCTAACGTCCATTATATCCCTTTAGATATTACTTAAACCAGTATTATAAGTAAATAACATGTATTAGTGTTTTTGTCTGTATGTCCTAGCACTGTTCAACAACAAATTTTTCTAGTCCTTGTTAATTTTTATTTGTTATACAATGGAAGCACAATGTTATAAGGAAAGGTAATTTTAAGCTAACAACCAGTGCACAGCCTCAGGTTTTAAATTACAACCACAGTTGAATAATAGCCTAAAAATAAAGTTTTAGTTTGCTAAAAATTTACGAATTTTCATTTTGCAGTTCCAGAGCTGCTTACCTATGTTGGTTTGCCAAAAAGAAGTGTTTAAGATATGTTTTCTGTATAAATGAACTAATTCTTTATATTAAATTCTTGTCTATGCATTTTGTGAGGTACAAACTTATGAAACAGTGAGTGATAGAGAATTTCTGCCATGCTTCTAACTCCAAAGTGAAAGTCTCTTTCTCTGGATTATTTTAAATTTTTGATGTATTTAACCATTAAGAAATGCTGTATTCTTAAATATGACAAAGTCAATCTAAAGTCTTATTATTTCTTCTAGTAAAATAAAATATTGTTAGATTAGTTCTCATTAAATTTATTATATGCTAAAGAATAAAACTCCAGTTAGATTAAAAAATTCCCATTTATAAGCATTGCACCTTTAAGAGAAAACAAATATGACAATATGGTAGCTATACTTGTGATGTCTGATAGCATGATGGCCTAAGGTTTTAAAAATAGTATTGTGGAATATATTTTGGGGGAATGAGAATGGTTGAGTACAACATCATGTATTAATATCAAATGAAAGACAAGGGTGCTGTATCTTATTTATCAGAAAAGTATAACTCTTTTAAGGAAAATGTTAGAATTTTTAAGTTTTTTTTTTTTTTTGATTGTTGAAGCATTTATCTTGTTGATTTCTTACAAAAGAAAAAGGACGATGTCAGTCAAGCAGCACTTTTTCAGAATATACAGAACATAAATAATATGATGTGGTTGAGTGTTAACATAATAAATCATATACAGTATGACATTTTAAGGAAATAAGTCTGCATTGATGTGATTGCATGCTTGTTTTTACAGTTCACTCCATACCATCTGTGGAAAAATGCAATAATACGTTAATATAGTATGGTAGTTTGAGAGAATCAGGTAGGTGCTACTAGACACATTGAAACTAGAATAGGTTTATAAACTGTTCATATCTTTCAATGCATAATCTTTAGAAAGACTCCACACAGCAAAACTCATCCTGTTAGTACAAAATGGAAAGGTTCTTATTACAGAAGTAAGTTGTATAAACTGCATCATCAAATACTATTTAAAGCCTAATTTCAGGATGCACTTACAAAATTGCTACTCCTCATCGATGCTGTGTTTACGTCCCTCTTCATTTCATCTATATTCTACTTGGCTCCAACAGCTAAATTGTTGCCTAAATAACTCAATCATTATTTATAGCACTGTAAAATTAGAAATCCAAAATTGGTTGCATTTCAAGATTTTTGTCTCTTTTAACCCTTCAGAGTAATATAAAATTCTCATTAGAACTCTTATAAATCCAGTTAGCTAAAACAACTGGATTATTATACTAGTTATAAACACTGGTATATTATAATTTGTAGGATCTAATAAAATCTTTGCCCATTAAATTTAGTTCAATTTAAATTAGATATCCTGTTCTGAACTGGAAAACATACTAGGAAATGAAGTTATATTTTCATACCCTTAAAAATTGTTGAATTTTCAACCAAACAAAAAGTAAATTATAAAAATTCTGCTCATTTCTATTGCAACAAGTCAGAAAATAATGACATAGTATTTCTAAATTGGAACGATGCCAATTGCAATCAATGGCTGGAACGTGCACACATGTGTGCACAGAGTCAGTCTCTGTCTCTTTTAACTGAGCACAGTAGCTAGGGAACTCAATGGAAGCAGTGTGCACACACACACCCCCTTAGTAGAATATGGAGCATTATTCTTTACCAAAAGTAGCTATTCTCTGCCAGTGTACTGTTTACCGTGTAAATTGATTGTCCTCCATCAAAAAACAAGTCTAAGCAGCATTTTTCTTTTCTTTTCTTTTTTCCATTTTTGTGTGTTCTAGATATGATTGTTATCAAAATTACGAGGAAAAAGAAACGTTTGCGAGTGCAAGAGTAAAGAGTGAATGAGCAGAGCACTGATGGTGTGCATGTTTGTGTGTGTGTACATGTGTGTGTGGAAGAGAAACAGAAAAGAGAGAGAAATTTCAACTTGTTTTCTTTTACCAGAGAATCCAAGAAGCAGTTTAAGGAACCTGATATTGGAATTTAATCTAGGGACTGGATGATCTCATATTGATTCAAGATGCTTAATCTTTCATTGAAACCCACAATTAAAATAACAGATAGAGAAAGAAAACTAACTTTCCTAAATATGGCAAAGAAACTAACACCTCATTTATTTTTATTTCTTTGTAAAAATATAAATATCTCAGTCAAAAAGACAGGCTCATTTGTAATTATGTACTCATGATTGTAACAGCATTGAGATTCCATGTAGGCACATGTATAGCAGCTGTTTGACAGTGATGGCTCTTCCATGTAACATAGCAGTTATCGTGTAATTTAGTGCCACTTATTGCAAAGTGTTACCAAGGGGAACATTTCAAATTTTTTTTGTTTTTCTTTGGACATCAGGATAATTTAGTGGAAAACAAATACGAAATTTTACGTTATGCTTTTTAATTGTGGAGAAAATGCAAAACCTCGTGTCTTACTGCAACTTTCCCATGATATTGCTAATTACTTAGAGTCCTCTAAAATTGCCCAATATTATTTCCCTTTGCAATTGGTAATTTCTGATAAAAACAATACAAAACAAAAAAATAACCAGTAATCACAGCCAAATAAATGAAACACCTAATGAGAATTACTGTTGAGTAATGCTTTTTATTAAGTGGCACAAAGTACACACTAAAAACTATGCAAAATATAGGTAACTACAGTGTACGTACATGTAAGTATCTTGTACTTGCTGTGTATGGATGTTGGAAACCCATGTAATTATAATATGCATTTTGAATATTGGGAAAGAGGAAATCTTAGTGTAGATAATAGAATTTGTTTTGAAATATACACTGGCAATATTGAAATATACTCAGTGCAATATCTGCAGTTCTATTGCTGGATACTTAATGCAAAGGGATTTTAAAGAATTCTTCAACAAGATCATAGAGGTTGCTAATCTTCACCTCTCACATACTAAAGCATTCATTAAAATACAACTAATTCAAGGACAAGTTAAGTTTTTCTTATTAATGTAACACAATAACATTTTTATTTGGAATAGTTTTTAGTGTTATTGCAGAGAATGAAATAACCTGAGTTTTAAACTTCAGTTCATATCTCATTGAATTGGGAATTCTTCAGTTTTCCTTGACATGTGTGGATGTTTCATAGATTGCAGTACTTTTTATTATGAGTACAAATGTATTCAGTGAGAGAACATAGGGTACTTTTGATAGTTAAAGTCACTATATCTTAATGGGTATTTTTAAATGTATTTTCTTTTCTATTCATTTTTTTCCTTTTTTCTCTCTGTTCTACCCCCAAACAAGCCCTTTGCACTCATACCCTTCCAAAGGCAATGGATTGAAAGCAGCAAGATAATAAAGAGAGTTAAAGGGGACAACATATAAGAATGGGTTCTAAGATCATCAGCATTTTTATGTATTGAGATTATTAATATTGAATGCAATAGTTATTGGATATAGCTGGTAAGTTCTCTGCCATGCATACTTACAATAATCCTTCTACCTCTCACTTTTAACATGGGCTACGATACTTCAATATAAATAGAGGAAATAATTATTTACCAGATATCCCAGGAAGCATTCTTATGGAACTACTATAACAGTGCATTCCCCACCCCCTGGGAAATCTCAAAAGCCAAGATCTTTAGTGTATTCTATGATGTATGAATCTGCATTGTTTTTTCTTTTCTACCATTAGCTTTTCCTAAAGGCAAAATATTATAACTTTATAAGAATAGTCCTTCTCATACCTATTTAATATTTCAATGTTAATATAATTGTATTGATTTTTAAAAACAGTTAAAATGGCAACACTTTGCGAGCCAATCTGAATTTCATTTTTAAAATGTAACAATTTCTTATAAATTTATGCTGTGTTTTAAGTAAAAAATCATGTATATGAATTATTTTACCAAGTAGTATTATCTGTATAAGACAAAATTTAAGTATTTAAAAAACTCCTCCTTATTAATAAAAAATCCTCAAATAATGCACAGTATTGCCACAAATGCCCACTTCATTTTGTCTGCATAGACATAAGAATTTTAAGATGATGTAATTTAATTCTTCTAAAAGAAATGACAGATTCTTCTGTAGCAAAAAATAAAAAACATGAATATCTCAAATTATAATGGTGAATCTCTAAAATATTCTTGAAGTAAGATGTTTCTATGTTATGTGATTATGTTATCAATATTTTGTTGATCTTCATATATTTTATATACATATATATATCAAGTAGTGATATATATATATATATATATATATATGAAGAAATGTATGATTATTTTGGAGAGAATGGGCCCAAATGTGAAAAAGATGTAAAGAAAAAAACACTATTTTCCCCTATGAAATATACTGTATATTTCAAAAGAAGAAAAGTTAAAAGATATTTGAAGATTGCAGGGGCAAAACAAAAACCTACCAGGGCTCAGCACTTAAGCACTTTTCCCACATCCAGGGTCAAAGCAGCAGTGATTCCTACATGGACTTTTAAGTGCGGTATGAAATGCAACATTACACTTACAAACAGTACTGTCAAACCTCAAATGTTTTCTTTCTTCAGATGCTTTTTTGTGTACATGAAACTAGTAGACACTTTTCTCTTTATATTTACTGAGAGTGAGAATCATACGCAATAAAATATTGATGGTTGAAAGAAGTGGTCACCAATTGGTTAAAAAAACTATGAAATGTAAACTGAATTGTTATATATTTAACCTCTTTGCTTTTCTCTGTGTTTTTAATGTATTGAATAAATCTCATAAATAGAAAGAAAAATAATCTAGAAATTTTTCAAAGCTAGTACTCTTTCTCCTTATAAATGTATAAAATTTTAATCTTTTTACAAATTTATTTAACTGTAGCTACTGTACTTATTGTAGATTCAATGATACAGTTAAGTCATAACCCAAGGACTTCTGAGTTTGAGATTACTGACCTGTTTTCTTCATATTGCGTTCACATCAATATTTGTGAATTTGTTATTTAGCTTTTCATTCAACCAAAAAATTCCCTCAAGAAAGCTCCATTTTTGTCATAAACATTTCAACATAACCAACATTAGAACAAGTCTGCCATGTTAAAAATAATTTAAAGACTTATCTCTGAAAATGGTATCCAGAAACGCAGGTGTTCCCAGTAATGTAGCTTCAAAAATAAAATGTGCTATTTATATGATATGAAATTCATAACTTTTGGAAGGGTATATTTATGACAGCATAAAAAATAAATTCTGTGCTATAAAGAAGATCCAACAAAATTAACCATATAAGCACAGAAAATAGAGAAACTCATTGATTAAACTTACTCTTGTCATTAACATTTTCAGAAAACAAAATGCATATTGTAATATTAGGTACATGACACTTGCATGTTGATATGCCTATATACTTACAAAGTATTCAATGTGTACTTAGCGGCGCTTAAAATATGTCATGTACAACTCTTATAACCATTTTTACAGGGTTCCCATTTGCACTTCATCTTTCAGTAAAGTCTTGTCAGAAAAAAATTGTCTGATAAAAATGGAAAAATAAAATTTGAATTTTAGTTATCTGTTGGACATTACTGAATTGTCTATTCATTTAGCACATTTTCTTAACCTTGAAAATAGACATTGAAAGATGGAACTTTCTTTTTTCCAGTGACAGGTCATTAAAAAGATGGTACAAAACATATTTCTTTATGCCAAACGCATTATTTTGAATACCTTTTTTTCAACTGCATACATTATCCATCCCTTTTAGTTTTCCTCAGTGATGCCCATTTTCCTTGTAAATTTTTAAATAGAAGTTTTAAAAATTGAGCATCAATGTTATCTTATTTGTACAACATTTAATCATTATTGAAACATACGAACCTTGTAATATGATGACTAAGGGTAAAAAAAAAAAAATGTTGCTGACTTAGGGAAATTTGCTTGAGATTGCCAAAATTTCAAAATTCTGTAAAGGTAGTTTTACTTTCACTATGTGTGTTTACTAATGTCGACTAGGAACAGAAGCAAAAATACCTAAACCTATTTTTTTTTAATCTTCACACTCTAACCAGTATTACGTATTTCAGCTACCTAAGATAATGCAATTAATAATATATCCAACCTAAGCTTATGCCAATAAGGATTTCAGATAAGCTTTTAAATTTATGGAGGATTTTCTTTGTGTCTTTGGAAGTTCACTTACCATAAGGTATTTTATAGTCTACTTTAAATAACAGATTTTGTTATACAGGGTAAGCCAAAGGCTGTACAAGACTTAGTGTCATTGGGTCTCATATTTATGTTAGATCATGAAATATTCCATTAAAATTTATCTGTAAATACAAGGCAAGATTTTGTATCTGGTTTGTTTTATTAAATAATATTCTATTTTGTTTTTAATTCACATTTTTCCCATTTAATAAAAAATGCCCTGCATTACAAGCTAGGAAATTTGACACTGTATCAAAGTTCAGATTTGGCACATCTGAAAGAAAATGAGGACATTTGAAGTAAAACATTTATGCACATGTGTCCTTTAAAAAAATGTTACCCAAAATGTCCACTCTTATGCAGCTTTTCAACTGTATACACATATGGAACCCGTGCTTCCTAGGTAAATCAACTGTTTTATAATGACAATTTTTATTTTGGTCAAATTATGTATGGAATTGAAGGCACACCAAAAAATCTGGTTCATACAATTCACTAAGGGATATTAAGTTTAAGTGTTATTAATTATTGGGTTTTGATGCATACGAAAGACCTTAATTATATGATAATTCCAGGGTAATGCTAATATATAACAGTATACACATTTAAATTAAGAAGTGCCAGGAAATGTATAGTTTTTTTTTTTTAAAGAAATTTTCAAATCACACTTTTTCTGTTTTGTAAAATTTAAGAATTTTTATCCTCTAGTGTTTTGAAACTTAGAAAATATTGAAACACATAGAGAAAAGATTAAAGGAGAAAAGCAGTTTCTCAGTTTAATTTCAAATATCACTTAGGCTGCTCTGTGTTACATATCATTTAATCAACACATAACTGTAGAGTACAGTTAGGGCGAGGGTTAGGCTTAAGGTCAGGAAAAAAATAGCAGAACTCTCGAACACCTATATTGTCATCAGTCCACCTCATGAACTTTATTAAGAACCTGAACATAGTATTTTATGCCGATACCTTCAAAACTTAGCTCTGTAATATAATTAAATTATCCTTCCAGTAATGGTTCTTTTCTTTATATTTAAGCTTTCCTATGCTGAATGGAGGAATAGGGACATTCAGTACTTTAAAAAAATTATAATTATTGCAATACATCTTATTATTTAAGCAAACAAAAAATTACAAATAAATGACCTATCTTTCAACCACTGTTTGTGATCTCGTTTGGTATTTGTCTACGTTGATTTAAGAAAAGCTCTGACTAATAAGCAAATACTTTATTATGCTAGAATATATAGAAAATCAAATCACCTTCTTTTTAAATTTTTTTGAAACTGAGTTTCCATTGGTTGCCGTGGCTGGGGTGCAATGATACCATTTCAGCTTACTGCAACCTCAGCTACCCAGGTTCAAGCAATTCCAGTGCGCCATTCTCCCAAGTAGCTGGGATTACTCTGCAAGCATGTGTCACCATGCCTGGCTAATTTTTTTTTTTTTGTATTTTTAGTAGAAACAGGGTTTCACCATGTTGGCAGGCCAGTCTCAAACTCCTGACCTCAGGTGATCCTCCTCGATCTCCCAAAGTACTGGGATTACACCGCGCCAGTCCAAATCACCTTCTTAAGACTGGCCCATATGTTGACTAGAATGAGTACCTTAGTGAGAGTCCTAAAAATGCATGCCTTGTACATACTATCAAAGCTTCCATTCATTTTGTCTTTACCAATCTAAATCCTTATCCAGATAGAGGATACATATTACATGAACACATGGGATATTTAAAAATACATGATAGTGTAGGTTGGAGTTAGTATACAACAATAATTTAATCTAGGCACCTTTAAATTGATGAGGTATTTCTGGAAAACATCGTATCCTCGGAATGCAATCATTTACTCTAAAACTGAAACATTCAACTAAGTTATATTTCAGAAATGCATCTTTTTACTTACAAATTAAAAGAATATCAGGACATGAAATTTTTTTCAACATATTGGTGATCAAAAAAGAATTGAAAAATTCCTAGGGTAAGGTTTGCTTACATGGCAATTTTACCAAAGAATGGAACATATTATAATATCCTTCTAGAGATCAGAGAAGCTTTAGGGAATATATTCTCAGATGGTTAACCACTCCACAAACTCTGATAGCTCCGTGACAGGGGGATTTAGGATCTAATGACTCAATTTTTTTTTGCAATATAGCCTACCAGTTACACATTGATTTGCTTAAAGGGGTCTGTTGAGGGGGACTAGGGGCGGGACTGTGGGGTAGGGAGTTGGGGAGAGATAACATGGGGAGAAATGCCAGATATAGGTGATGGGGAGGAAGGCAGCAAACTACATTGCCATGTATGTACCTGTGCAACAATCCTGCATGTTCTTCACATGTACCCCAAAACCTAAAGTGCAAAAAAAAGTATATAATTAAAAAAAAGTAACCTTTCAAAACTAGATTTGTTTCCCTGAAAATAGAAACCCATCAACCTTGTACCTCTTGCTATGAATTATTCACTCACCTGCTTCAGGCTATTTTCTGCTCCTAAGCACTGAATAACGTATGTATTGTCTCATATGACCCTAAAGTTCCTTCTGTGGCCTGTGGGAACTCTGCAAGTTACTGGTATTTAAAATTATATTTTGATCACTGATTGCCCGGCTAATCTGGTGGAATCATAAAATAATTTCACATAGACACAGTACTTTGCTTAGAATCGGGGGCATATTTTAAGTCTAACCACGAATCCCAGACTAAGAAATTCCTGCTGTGGCCTTGCACCAAGCATCACGTTTCCCATTTCTAGAAACACTCCTAGTTCGTGTTTGTCCTCCGAGCACCCAGCTGCTACTTGTGGTCTTGGTGTTAAGATGTTGGAGTAATGCCGCCATGTGATTCTCTACTTCTACGTACCTTTTGCCTTCCCAAAGGCATAAAAAAAATACCATGTTTCCAATAAAAGACAATTTTGAATAAATCTTTAAAATACCACATTTTACAAAAAATAAAATTCAGGTCAAAGGTCACATGGTTATTTAGTGGAAGACACAGATTTAAGATATAACTCTAACCACTGAACTGAATTGCCCTTATATTATGTAATGTTGTGGCACTGGGAATATATAGTTGAATTCTTCGTCTTTAATATTATTTGTAGAGCATTACTAGCAGTGTCCATCTGTCAGTGGCATAATCTTTATTGCAGGGATCTTAGCACCAACGTTGTCAAAATCTGTAAGATTCTGAGCTTCTCTTAGTGTTTTCAGACGTGAATGATTGAAATACAATTGAAATATAAATTCTATTTAGTGTGTTAGCTGACAGTAGGCAGGAAATGAACTAAAAATTTATATTTCTAATGAGAGTGTGCAGAGGAGAACGGGACAGTTTAGAAACCTGTTAATTTATTGAGGTAGAACTGAAAAACTTTCTACTAGAGCAGTCTTTGGATGCTCCAGGGAAGTGTAAGGATGTTAGGAAGAGCATGGTAAAAATAAGCAGATTTTCCCAATGTATTGTACACATTGATTGGGAGCTTTGGAGGCAAAGCCACTAAAATGCCACTAGGAGTGATTTTGTAGCATGCTGCCATTGGTGGTCAAGCCTATTACAAGCAAACTGAAGGAATAATCACATTTTGGCAAACCTATAAACGTTAATCAGTCACAGTTTTTCAAATGTATAAAGATGAATTCATTTAAATCCACATTTATATAGCTCATGGCTGGCTTGTGTTGATGATCTTAGGCAGTCCTATTTCTTGCATAGAATGACTTGTTAGTTGAGGCTATATAATCTTACACTTACCCTGATGCCTGATTTAATGGGTGAATAACCAGTGGAGCGACACAGGACCCTGAACTCTGAGTAGGACCTCATACCTGGGGCTTAATGCTCTCCAGTGGCCATCTTTTGTAAGTGAAGTCTGATGTGACAACCAAGCATATGCTGGGGGCGTCTGCTCATGTGTGGTTCTGCCTCTCACCAGTTCTTTGCCACCCAGAACAGGTTCCTAGTGATTCTCTTCTCCATTCATACCCAAAGACTACTGTAGCTCAAAGCACTCAGAAGAGGTACAGGAAAATTTAGATCAGGATGTGCTCGCCCCAGGTGGGGACTTGCAGGGCATGCCTGTGGTGGTTTATACAAATCGAGTATCCCTGCATCCAGGAGAGTTCAACATTAAATAGCATATATTTACCACGCAAGAAAGAAAATAAATACTACGAGAGAAAACATTTTTTTTTTCTGATTTTTGAACAGAGTGTCACATTTTCATTTGGCACTGGGCCTACCTAGCAAATTATGTAGTTGGCCCTACTTGCCATTGGAACAATGTAGAAACAATCTATTGTTTTCAAAAATCTTTAAAGTAACAATTGAATATCTCAGATGCCTTAATTTAATTGGTGTAGAGTAGCATATGGAATTGTAATTTATTCCCTTTTTTAGTTAAACATGTGGTAAATTTTTCCTTTTTTTCTTTCAGAATAGACACACAGGTTTTATTATGGTTCAAGATCCTAAGTCCAAAGTTACTAAGGAAATTAACATGCTCATTTTCTCTCTGTGTTCTAACCTCCGTAAACAATAAAACAACTACAGAAATGAAAGATGGTAACATTCCTTCGAAAATGATCCAAATGACATACGATAAAAAAAAAAAAGGCCAACTACTGTTTTATGTACCTCAGGGAAGAGACTCTGCTAATCATTTCAGTTAATTCTTTAAGGACATTAGTTTCATGTATAACAGTGGGGTTGGGGGGGGGGCGAGGTGAAGTCAGCAAGATAGCATAAAATGAATAGAGTAATAAATTTACAAATACACAGTTGAAAGCAATTTATTTTCTCTTTATGATTAAAGTTGAGAAGCAAGTGGAACTTTATTTTTACTCCAAATCATAGTCTTTGTGTTCTTATGATATTCTCAGCAATGAATAATTGAAACTATTATCACTGATTTTGTTGAAATGCAAGTAGAATATTACTAACTCCCACCATTAAAACACTTCAATAATTCTCACTCTTGATTGAGTTATATAATACAGGTATATATCAAATTTAATCTTACCTTTCAATCCAATTTAGACATATCATTTCCTTTACATTCATCCTATTATCTAGTTTTCTTAAAAATCATACATTCCATAAATCCTTCATGGTTCTTCACTTTTTTTCTTCATTCATTCAAGAAATACTAATCGATATCAAGTCAGTCCTGTGATCTAGAGATACAATATTGAGTAAATAGAACACTACCCTTCTTTTATACAATATATACTCTAGGGAGGGAAACAGATGTTAGCCAAATATTCACAAAAGTTAATACATAATTACCAGTTCTAGTTAATATTATGGACATACATAAAATACTGTAAATGATGAAAATAAAAAGCCTCCCTTATGGATGTGACAAGGTCTGAAGAGGAAACACTTGAACTGATGTTAGAATGAATCAGCAGGTGTTGACCAGGTGAACTGAGGAGGAAAACACAATCAATGCAGAGGAGGCAGCAAATGTTAGGGGCTAAGGCTTGTTCTGAATAACAGCAAGGAGGCCAGAGCAGAACTACTTGGTCTTTTATCTTACATATCTATCTCATGCCATAATTTCTTACACAATCAGCAATAAATGTGTATTTGCTGACACTTATAAGCAATGCCCTGTATTGTGGAGTATGAGTAAATTATGTAAAAGAGACAACACTCATAAAAACAGAAATCACTCCAAAATTTTAAGTGTTAGTTATCTAGGTTAGAAAGCAAACAGGGGTGATTTGGCAGATATTAGTAACTTTACGAAACTGCTGTCAGTCTCTGGCTGGAAAGAGGAAGAGCCCAAAAGCCCTCAGGGCTTGTTTCCTTAGCATGCCTAGTGTCTAGGACTAAGCTTAGCTTTTAAGTAAATGTATGTGTGTATCTGTGTGTGTGTGTGTGTGTGTGTGTGTATGTATATATACATATAGATACATAAACATGTGTATACACATATATATACATACATATGTGTATATGTTACATACATAAACATGTATATACATATATACGTACACATATACATATATATGTATATGTATATACACATATACACATATATGTGTACACACATACATATATGTATATATAAAAACTTTCATGGTAACAAAGAGGAGAAAGCAGAAAGAAAAGATCCATCCATTTAACTTAAAACACACTTATAGAGCACTGTCTTTTTGCTACACTCACTACTATATACTGGGTATGTCAAATGAACAAAATTCAGTTTCTGCTCTCAGGATGCTAATGAAGGAGAAAATGTAAACAAGCAATCCCAGTTTACAATACCAAGTTGTGTATTCGGGTTAAGTTTAGTGTAAAATGGTAATCACACAGCATCTTGAGAAAAATAGGGCAATATAGCATGGAGACAGAGAACAAGAGGATGAGTAGGAGTTCTCTAGGCAAAGAGAGGATTAAGAAGTCGGGGAACATCCCAGGTAGATTGCACAGCATATTCAAGCACAGGGATAAAGCATAAATAAGATCATGGAGATCTGGGGGAACTCCTTTCAGTAAGAGTGCGCTGATTACAAGAAGGATGAAGAGATGAATTCAGAAAAGTAAGTAGTGACTGGATCATGCATTCTTCTCTAAGTCCTATTGAGGATTTTATACTTTGCCCTTAGAAAAATGCTCTGTCACTGAAGTATTTCAAGGGTTTGGAGCAGCGAGGACAATTAGTATCACTGTTTTTCCTTTAATGACAGAGTTCTCCACATCTACTGAGGTATTCCAAGATTTCAGAAGAAAAAGTATTTGAGTTCTCTATAATTTTGTTGCTTTTATCCTAAGCCAAAGCTAGCTCCACCCAAAACACAGATGGAAAAATGTACCCTCATCAAATTCTATTTGCCTACTATTCATCAAGACAATTTTATCTACAGAACATTATTGTCTTCAACCACTTATATTTACTTAAGTCAACTTTGGCCCTTCTTTGTCAAAAACCAAAACACTTTACAGAGGTTATCTTTGCTTAAGTCAGAGAGCATACTTAATCCTCAGTATTGCTTTGCTCTTTGTTGAAACAGTTAAAAATTTCATAAAGTGCTAAGTATTTACATATAATAGAGTAGGGATGTAGCATAAACGGAGATTTCCATTTAAAAGCAGAGATTCTGAATTCCTAAAAATTCAGAAGATGTTCAATAAATATTAGTGAATGGATGAATTGTCCTTTCAAACCATTTTCTGTATTTCTTAAGGAAGGTATATTAATTCATTATTTAACAAGTGTTTATTTTGTGCTTCCTATATATCAGAAATGATTTTTAGCACTGATATAATTGTAAATAAAGAGGAAAATAAACCTTGATTTAATGGTATTCTTTTATGGGAAGAGACACAAAAGAGAAAGTAAAGATATATATGTCATCAGATTACAATAAAATCACAGAAAAAATAAAACTGAAAAGTTTGCAGACGTGTGAAGATTCCATTTTTAATAGGTGGTTATTAAGGGCTTTACTGAAAAGATAATATTTGGACAAAGACCCAACAAGAAGAAGGAGTGAAGTGCGTGTGGTGTTTTGAAAAGATTGTTTCAAGCTGAGGGGGCAGCAATGCAAAAACCTCACGAGTAGGAGTATTCCAAGATGTATGAAGAAATCAATTAGTTACTTGGGAGAAGAATGAAAAGGAAAAGGAAATAAGAACATAGGAGTAAAGAAATGAGAGAGTGAATAACTTCGTAGGATCTTACAGGTTATTTTTAATTAGTATTTTTAATACTATGATTTTTTATAAGTAAAATTAAAATCACAGAACATTTTGAGCAGATGAAGGGCATACGCTAACCTGTTTTAACAGAATCATCCTAGATTCAGTAGTATGAATAGATTATGAACAGGAAAAAACAGAAGCATGGGCACTGGTGAAAAGATTATTATGATTATTCTGGTCAAACATGATATTGATTTACCAAAGTAATAAAAGAGGAGCGTGTTAGTCCATTGTGAGTTACTATAAAGGAACACCTGAGGCTGGGTAATTTTAATACAGAGAGAGGAAGTTTATTTTTGTATTTTTGACTTATGATCCTGCAGACTGTAAAAGGAGCATAGTGATAGCATTTGGTTCTAGTGAGGGCTTCAGGAAGCTTCCACTAATGGCAGAATGTGAAGAAGGAGCAGATGTGTCACATGGTGACTGAGGATGCAAGAAAGAGAGAGGGAGGTCCCAGGCTCTTTTTAACAAAAAGATCTCACATAAACTCATCGCCACAGGGAGTGCACAAAGCCATTCGTGAGAGATCTACCCCCATCATCCAAACACCTCCCACTAGGTCCTACCTCTAACACTGGGGATTGAATTTTAATGTGAGACACGGAAGGGACAAATATCTAAACTATATATTAGATTGTAAGTAGTCAGAGGATATTAGATAAATTTTGAAGAAACGGCCTTTGATAAAATTCAACATCCCTTCATGATTAAAAAATCTCAATAAACTCTGTACTGAATGAGATAGTCATCTGGTTTTTGTCCTTAGTTCTATTTATGTGATAAATTATTTTTATTGATTTGCATATGTTGAACCATCCTTGCATCCCAGGAATGAAGCCAGCCTGATTGTATAGATAAGCTTTTTGATGAGTTGCTGGACTGGGCTTGCTAGTATTTTACTGAGGATTTTTGCATAGTTATTCATCAGGGATATTGCCCTGAAGTTTTCCCTTTTTGTTTTATCTCTGCCATGTTTTAGTATCAGGATAAAGCTGGCTTATAAAATGAGTTAGGGAGAAGTCCCTTCTTTTCCATGTTTGGAACAGTTAAAGAAGAAATGGTACCAGCTCGTCTTTGGTTGGTTGGTAGGCTATTTATTATGCCTCAATTTCAGAACTTGTTATTAGTCTGTTCAGGGATTCAACTTCTTCCTGGTTCAGTCTTGGGAGGGTGTATATGTACAGGAATTGATTTATTCCTTCTAAAATTTCTAGTTTGATTGCAGAGGTGTTTATAATATTCTCTGATCGTTGTTTGTATTTTTGTAGTGTAAGTGGTAATATCCCCTTTATAATTTTTCATCATGTCTATTTGATTCTTCCCTCTTTTCTTCTTTATTAGTTTAGCTAGACTTCTACTTATTTAATTAATTTTTACCAAAAACCAGCCTGTGAATTCATTCATTTTTTGAAGGAATTTTTTGTGTCTCTGTCTCCTTCAGTTCCTCTCTGATCTTGGTTATTTCTTGTCTTCTCCTAGCATTGAGGTTTGTTTGCTCTTGGTTCTCTATTTATTTTAGTTGTGATATTAGGGTGTTGGTTTAAGATCTTTCTAGATTCTTGAAGTTTTTTAGAGGGTGTAATTGATATATTGCATGTAAAGCTGCTTTCACATGGCCTATGTTAGTAATTGATGTCTAACACAAATGCATCCTTCACATTTGTTAGTGACATATATTTTTAGGTAGAGCAACTTCATGTTCTTTGCATTTTTGCATTGAGCATTTGTTAAAATACTCTTCTCCGTTTTTATTAGTGAGAGGGCTGTCACATGCAAATTGGCCTGCAGGAGATTGGCATGCTACTTGCCAGCTTTCAGGTTTTGGTGGCTGTGCTTGCCCTCTGGCTCCCAGAAAAGCTGCTTTAGAAAACTGATTCTAACTACAAATAGTGGCTGTCATTTCCACATTTGTGCCTAGCCTACTCTTTCCTTCTTTTCCACAAGTCTATAATCACTGATTTCTCCTATAATTCCACTGTATGTCTGGCCTTCCTGTTCTTTTCTTCCGACCCATCTGTACAGTAGCTAACAGAAATTAACACACTTTCCAGTCAATGCATGTAGTTATTTTCCAGTTTGTACTTCTGATGCACATGCTTCATTTCCAGAATTGATTCTTGAAAACCTTGGGTTCATTTTCCTACTTGACTTAAAGGTCATGCAGGAAACATATTCAGACAATCAATATTTATAAATGTTGGCTTTGTCAACTTTTTTTAATGTGGATTTTTCCCCATCTTAGAAACAATTAATATAACCTTAATTCTTCAAATGTCCTTTGTTGGCTTCCAGGTGCCTAAAAATAAGTACAAATATGAAATGTCATGCTTAATCTTGTGTCATCTTTGAACCTACTTACATGTCCCTGTTTAACTGAACATTATATTGAATGTAAATCTTTCACTGTTTTTGCTTTTCTTTGTCAGAACTAGAAAAGAATGTTCTTCTCTTATGTTAGACATTTATTCTCTACTCAGAAGTACTCCCACTGTGGGAACCGCACCCTATGAAACAGCATGGTTTCTAACAAATTGCCAATTAAGGTCTGTTACTGTGTATTGGTGTGACTTGTGGGAAATAAAAGTACTGAAATCTTATTCAGATATTAAGATTACAATTATTATATGGGTAATATATATTATTTCTACTTGACTTTGTTTCCATTTTTTTTCTTATTGCTCTGGAAACTAGATATCTTTATATAAAAGGAAATATAAAGAACATCTCCAATGTAGAAAAGAAACTAAAATCTAAGCTTTGGGAGATACATGTATATATAAACATAGTGATTTTGCATTTCTAAAAGCTCAAAACGCTTCTCTGATCCGACTTACCATATCAAAGTGCTTGTCGAAGCTCATCATCCACCATGATCCATCTATCAAGATGGAACTAGAACAGCCTATTATTAGCTAGTACAATACCGTTACCTGTGGGGAGTCCATGAGCCCCACATTGGGCACCAGAATGTAGGGAGCCAGCCCTACATCACCCATGGGTACCCCGAGTTCAGTGGCGACAAAGGAATGAAAGACAGATTAAGAGAGATAGTGGGACCAAGGGCCATCACTTTATTACTCTGGAGGTGACAGTGAAGGCCCTGAGCTCGGATCATCCAGACTATTTATTGATTACAATCACTTTGGTCTATAGGGTAGGGGTGGAGTGATGGTGGAGAGAATCAGCGAGCCCGAACTTGTGCATCATCCTAAGGATTGATAACTGCGGCAGTTTGGGAGTTTCACAAAACAAGAACACGTGGTTATCTTTAACTTATTATCTATGTGTAGCTGCCGGAACTCGGTCCTTACAAGGAGCCTATAAGTCTGGCTTCGTCATAGTGTTACAAAGGGGTTCTACGTCCTTGAGCACAATGTTTATGGTAACACAGCCTAGGTCACCCTGCACTGGAACATGAGGCATGGAGAGGCCTTCCTCCTCAGAGACCTCCTGTGGCCCTCTGCAGTTTGTTGTTCCTTGTTTATGTGTTACTAGTAAACAATTTATGTAGGCACTCTGTAAGTCCTTCTTTCTTTGTTGCTTTTCCCAACATGGCCCACATTTTTCCTTAATTTTTTTGAACTTGGACCTGTGAAAACATGTAAGAATTGTATGTAGTTTCTCCACTAAAGAGGAAGATTTACTGCACTGTGTCCTTACATCATTTTTTAATGCCTGTTACCATGACTTACTTCAGTGGAGCTCAGCATATCCCACCCTTTTCTGTCTCTCAAGTCTCCTGAATTCTATGTTAACTCTTCTTTACTTATTTACTAGTTACTAAATAAGTCTAAGCACTTTACAGTCTTGCTATGCAAGTGTTATTCCTGGATTAATTACAGTGTTATAACTGGGAGTTTTTATAAATGCAGAATATCAATCAACAATCCAGACTGAGGCAAAATGATCATTTAAAGTGATGAAAACATGCACCTTAAAGTTTAAGGTCTGAGTGCGGTGAATGATGCTTGTAATCCCAGCACTTTAGGAGGCTGAGGCAGGTGGATCGCTTGAGCTCAGGAGTTCAAGACCAGCTTGGGCAACATGGTGAAAAAAAAATACAAATATAGCCAGGCACGGTGGCACACACCTGTAGTTCCTGCCACTTGGGGGCTGAGGCAAAAGGATCACTTGAGCCCAGGAGGTCGAAGTTGCAGTGAGCTGTGTTTGTACCACTGCACTCTAGCCTGGGTTACAGAGCAAGTCCCCATCTCAAAAAATAAAAATAAATATAAATAAAGCTTGGAAAGCAATATCAATAACTGGATCCTTATCAGCCATTTTCTTTTTAACTTCTTGCTTGATTTATGTGGTACCAAAAATTCCCTAATAATCAAATCAGGTTATGCCACACGTCAACGTTTCTTCTAGCCGTTCTCCAGTGTATTCCAGTCATGGCCAATGTTCCTTTCTAAAGTTTCCTTACCTGAGTCTTCTATAGCATTTATGAAACTTCCCCTTCTTCTCTTGGAAATGTACCTTTGTCCCTGTTCTCTTTCTTCCAACAACAATGATAGAAACACTCCAATGTTCTGGATTCTGCCATCATTCCTTTCTTTTTTATTCCTTGATAAAATTACATGTATCCTTAAAACTTGAATGATTATTTTGAAGTACCTTTGACTTTCAAGGCCTTGTATTTCTGTACCACACTACATTTATTTACTCAGATATCTTTCATCTTGAACTGCTTTTAAGCATCTCTATTTGGACATCCTAAAATCAATGGGTTCAAACTGAATTTAGATTTCTTCTTCCAAAACTATTTTTATTTAGACTATTTTTATTATTCTTTGACTATTACACAAAATGTCATGGTTTATTTCTTAGCACAGTGTAAAGGTTGTGAATTAACTTAACCTATTTAACACCTTACAATTAATGTGAAGACATGAAACAAAACAGTTTACTGTACAGGGTTACAAAGCAAATCAAATTATTGAATTTAAATGTCCATTTTGTTCTATTCTATCAAAGCAATTCTTTGGCATATGTAATAGAGTTCTCTAAATCAGTGTTATTATAATAACGTAAGAAAGGGATAGTTGAGGAAGTGAAACAATCCTACAGAACGAAGCATGCAAAGAATGCCAAATAGCTGCCTTAAATGCATGCAAATTATGCATACCAATATTTCTATATTTACATATCTGTTCGAAAAAGAAAATTTTAAATAAATTATTAACAACGGCTCACAATGGCTACAGTCAGACATATTGATAATACACCCTAGGTCTACAAACTAAAGCTGACCTCTTGCCTGTGTAAGCGGGGATTTTAAGCTATTTCCTGGAGAGAGATTGGTCACAAACCTCTTTATCAGATGTAGAACCAAGACAGGATAGAATCAGCCACCTTCCTCCACACCTTTCACCAGTCTCTAAGATGCCTAAATGTTCTCCCTAACATTCAATCACATATGTACCAAATCTTGTGTATGAAGTCACTGAGCACCAATCAAAATCACAGCAATGTAACTGTTGCTTTACTACCTTCCTGTGCCACAGATGTCTCCCTGATGGAAAATGCTTGTATACTCTTCCATGTGGAATCTACTCTGGGACACACTTTTGGTTTATAATGAGTCTGTGTTTGTGGTTTTAAGCTCTCAAACTTGGCTCAGAATAAATCTTACTATAATTTCTAGGTTCTAGTGCCTTTGTTTGTGCTTTATTTTTCTATCAACATATCTGTGGGGATAAGAGTGACTTTATTTTAAATGTGAATCCACAGACTAACCCCAAGTCTGGAAATGCCTTCAAAATGTCTAGCTGATGTATTACTCTTTATGTACGTACACCAATTTACTATAAGTTTCATCGAAAGCAACCCATAATTCTGTTGCAGAAATCATAGGCTGTGACACTCATAGCCACCTACAAACTCCTTCAAGGGCACATACATTTTTCTCTAAGATACAAGCCCTTCGACTGGGTGGTTGCAGTACAGAGATCTACCTGAATTGAGGCTTCTCAAGACCACACTTCTGTCTGTAAGTCCTGCCTAACAAGTCACCCTACACCCACAAAAAGAGTTTGTCTGCCTCATTCTTTGGCTTCATGGTTCCTTTGGCATTTAGAGGCCTCTTTGCATGCATGGCCCTTTCTCAGAACAAATAGCAATCAAACTAGCCTAGGAGGAGTCAGGAAGCCAAAGTTGTGCAAGGAGAAAGAAACGTCCATCAGGGAAATCCCAACTGGCCCTCCTCATCTTTATGTTGCTGCGTTGCCCATTTGCTAGACGCCTGTTAAGTATCACATGAATACAGGGATGCCCTGAAAATGTCAGAGGGTCTAGAACATTTGTTAGTAAAAAGCTGCAGTGAAAAGGGTTGCCAAGTGGTGGCAGCAGCGAGGTGGTCACTGTTACGGTTTTGCAAGTGTTGGAAGCACATGGAGTGAGTGTGCAAAAGTTAGAAGAATTACAGTTAGAAACTGATGTGAAGACGACCACGTGTGTGTGAGTGTCTAATCTGACCGATAAGCTTGAAACTCAGGAAATGGAAGTTACAAGGCTTGGAACCAGCTGCAAAGTTTATAGGAGTCACTCGGTTGGGTAAGACATACCTTATTCCAAGCATGGTAACTGAAACAGTACACAATTTTCCATGCATAAGACAGTTATGTAGTTACAAATTTTCTTAGCCCTTTCGGGATACTGATAGGCTTTTATTACACATGTAGCTCAATATTTATATCCCTTATATCAACTAGTAAAAAAGGAACCTCATTGATGTTGGGATGAAGAACAAGATAAAGCATTTGAGACAGCTAAAACAGTAGTGGCTCATGTGCAAGCTTTAGATTTTTCCCCTTCCTGAGATAACAATGTCTTTAGATGTGACCACAGGTACTGAGGGGACCCATTGAGCCCACTGGCAAGCCCAACTTGGGAAAGTAGTTCCCTGAGGATCTGGTCATAAGTGCAGATCTGGTCACAACTGTGGAAGGATGCTAAGCCCTGTTTTTCTTAATTGAACAACAGGTTCTAGGAGCCTTGAAGTAAGTTGAACCCATAACTGCTGCTCAGCTGGTAACAGTAAGAACAGACCTCTCTACCAAGGGCTGGGTAGAGGGGTTGTGTGCCAGGCTTGCCTCAGCTTCTACCCTGACCTCCACTTTACAAAAATGGCATGCATAACAGCAACAGCGTAGTATCTCTCCATGAGTCCTTTGGCAAATAAACTGCATACTATCTTAGGGCCAGAACACTCATTTGTGGGTTATAGAGTTTCTGAACACTTCAGTTTTCTCATTGGTAAAGCGCTGATAATAATCCCTATCTCACAGGGTTATTAAAACTGCTAAACAAGGTAACATATATTCAATATGAAGAAAATGTATCTCTTTGTCAGTAGTTAAAAGTGTCTGTAATTATATTAGCTTCTAAACGGTGTTCAGTTGATACTACTTTTTTCCTTCCACCATTTCATAATCATTTCGTTACACTTGCTGCAGTATACAGATTTGGGTCCAGAAGCTCTGATTTTGGGTGCTTCTTCTGCTCATTTCTGGATATATGTCAATAGCATCTCTGAGCTTTACTTTTTCATTTATGGAAATTGAGGTTGTAGCTGAAAATCAACTGACAAAAGACAGATTCATAGCTAAAATAGCATGCAAATTTATTAATATGCATAGGAGTCTTACAAAGATCTCAAGAAAAGGCAAGATGTTTGATGCTTTTATACGATTTTGAGGTTATGGAGAAAATGGGGGCTTAAAATTTGGCAAAAAAGTTACAGTGGTGGAACAAGTTATGGGAGAGAGAGCACAGGAGACCTGATTAGAAAAGGTGGTATTGTTATGTAGATGAAACCTTACAGATAGCAGTCCTTGGAGAGAACAGATGGTAAATATTTCTTTCAGATATTAAAGTTATCAGACTCTCAGTTAATTTTTTCTAGATCAGGACAAGAGAGAGTCTCGGAGAAAGCCTGGCTGCATCAATGCACATTTTCTCTACCGAGACAAATCTCTTCCTCAAAAGACAGCTTTTCAGCTACTCTTACATTCCCATCCTTTCTGAATAGCCATCTTGAAAGATGTCAAAGAAGTATATTTTGGAGTGAGATATTTTGGTTTCCTTAAAGATCATAATTCTCAAGTGAGATAAACCATGTAAAAATGCTGTGACACCCCTAAATAACATATAATGAGAATTATTAATTGCTGATGATATTGTTCATCCTCTAATACACTCAAGAAACATTTACTAAATGTGCAACACATTCAAGACTTTGTGCCGGATACTCAGCAATGATACCAGCTCTGCTTTTAAGAGATTCATAGATTGATAGATAGTACAATCATATAAAAATTAGCTACAGTAGTGTGAAGCCTTTGTGATACAAGTAGGCAGAGATGCATGAAAAATAGCCTTTCACTGAATAAAAACAAAATTTGTTTGCCTATTTTCACATACAAATATTGTGGTTGAAGGTTTTAATTATTATCTCCTATTTTTTCTATGTAATGATTAATTTTATGTGTCAACTTGACTAGGCCATGGGATGCCTGGACATTTGGCTAAACATTATTTGCGGTGTGTCTGTGAGAGTTTCTGGAGGAGATTAATGTTTGAATTGTTAGACTGAGTAAAGGTGATTTATCCTCCCTAATGTGGACAGACCTCTTCCAATCATTTTTAGACTTGCATAGAACAAAAATGCTAAGGAAGAAAGACTTCCTGACTAACTGTTTAAGCTATGACATTGGTCGTCTCCAGCTTTTGCACTGGAACTGAAACATTGGCTCTTGTTTGATCTCAGTCCTACCAGCCTTCAGACTGGAACTTACACCATCAGCTCTCCTGATTCTCAGCCTTCAGACTCAGCCTGAAACTCCACAATGGCTCTCCCAGTTCCAGCTTGTTGACTGGAGATTTTGGGACTTCTCACCCTCCATAATCATGCCAGTCAATCGGTCTAATTCTTTCTTTCTCTTTTTCTCTCTCTCTCCATATGATTCTGTTTCTCTGGAGAACCCATATATCTTATTATATCTTCTATCCAACTCCTCTACCCTCCCACTCTAGGGTCAGATTTTATTATATGACTGAATAAAAATTAAATATTAATAGTTAGTTCAGAAAAAAATAAAGTATATTACTTAGCAGATGAGGGAGTTTAAAAAGAATATGAGAAAAAAATAATGTGTGTACCACTTACTGAGAATGTTTGTCTATCTGTTTTTTGTTTGTTTTTTCCAGTGAAATGCCTCGAGGCCCTATGCCATTCTCAGCTCTACTGATGTATTAGTTCATTCTCATGTTGCTGATTAAGACACACCCAAGACTGTGCAATTTAAAAAGGAAAGAGGTGTTACTGACTCACAGTTCCACATAGTTGGGGAGGCCTCACAATCATGGCAGAAGGCAAAGAATGAGCAAAGGCAAATCTTACATGGCAGCAGGAAAAAGAATGTGCAGAAGAACTGCTGTTTATAAAACCATCAAATCTCATGAGACTTATTAACTATAAAGAGAACAGCATGGAAAAAACCCACCCCCCATAATTCAGTTACCTCCCACCAGGTACTGCAATATGTGGGGATTATGGGAGCTACAATTTAAGATGAAATTTGGGTGTGGACACTGCCAAACCATATCAACTGGTACCTTGTAAATGAACCTCTCATTTATACTTTTAGAAGAAATGATAACTTTTTAACTTCAAAAGACATTTATGCTATTTATGTATGTGTGTATGTGTGTGTGTTT